>NW_009209467.1:0-25000 GCF_000690835.1 Fulmarus glacialis
TGCCCCTCGGCGGGGCTGCGCTCTCTGACGTCCTTCACCTGCCTGCAGTTTTTAAAGTGCCTAACTGGCCCGTTCAGTATTTTGATAAGATTTTCTTTCTGGATTCAAGCTTTTACACTTCTCCAAAATATAACTCTTGTCAAGGTTTGAAACAAAAGACTCTGTTAAGAAAATACTACTAGCACCTGTTTATATTCTAAATAGGTAGTAATAACTTTTTTCCCAGGACGTTATTAGATCCCAGGGCCAAGTATGATGAGGGACCTTTCTTAGGCCAATGGCAACAATACCATTTCTTTACATCAAGATATTTTTTTGCAAGATATGCCCAGATGGTTTTTTTAATATGGGTTCCAGTTCAAATTTCTCCCAGGACTGTGAGACAGCTCTGAATAAACATATGCTTTGCTTTGTCTCAGGAAAATCTAATTGATTTGGCTTCTCTGTCAAGATGTTAAAGCTTATTCAAAGAGCGGGTTCCTTTTCTTCTCGAAAATCCACTGTATTCTTCTGCAGTTATTTGAATCCCTGTGCAATGTTCATTTCCTTCTCCTGTTGGCTATTGCTATAGGTCAGGAATTACAACTCCGCTCCTGAAGCTGAGGAACCAGGGAACCTGGTTTTCCCTGAACCAGGAAAAACTGCGCTACATTTAAGTAGTCTTGTTATATGTGCAAACAAGAATATCCCTCCCTCCCTTCTTTTTGCTTCTTTTTAATTTTCAGTTCTCATAGTTTATTCTTACCTTTATTTCTGCAAAAATCTAGCAACATTTGTGGTCTTTAAACACACATATCACTGTTTTCTCCATCTAAATATAGAAGTGGGTACATTAGTGCCTGGCCATTAACTTCTGTAAACCACTTAGTGATTCTTCTGTGGGATTCTTTGGGCAATGTTTGCTGTTCATCAAGGAAAAGGTTATGTGGAACAGCCCACTGCATGTAAAACGGCCCCGTCATCCAACACGTGCTTGTTTTTGCTGGCCATATGCTGACAACTATCAGGCAGCAAAGGGGTTACCTTGTCTATTATGCAAAATGATTTCCAGAGAGCAGAACTTCTCGTGAATTGTTAGACGGATTAGCGGATGGTTAATCTTATTTGACGTTTAAAGCACTTGGAGGTAAATTTAGTGTTCACCTGCCCTAGAGTGTACAGCATTAATATGCTTCTACATATCTATTCCTGTTTAAACTAGTAGCTCTAATGACTGGAGGATATACAATACCTGGCACAAAGAGATATTTCAGGGAAAAGGAAAAAAAAAAAAAAAAAGAAGACATAAACACACATCCTGGCTTTAAACCTTTACAGTTTTCTCATATTGAAACAGAAATTCTATTATTTCTGGATGATCATCTCATCCTGACACAGACTTACTCTTGTTAACTTACAGATTCTGCTACTATGATCAAGTTCTAATACATTTTGGATATTAATATTTCCAAGCTCCATTTTCTGCTGCCCCATCAGTTATGTACATGACAGAAAAATACACACATGTATCCATGTTACACTAAGTGTAAGGCCTAAGGAATCCTTTGATCCAATGAGAAATCTAAAGGAAAATAAAGACATTTCTGCAGCCTTTTCCTCACAGAGATTCCCCCAAACCCACTGTGGTCAAACCGTCAAGGATTCAATGAATTGCAGCCAAAGAAAAGGGATGAACACGGAACTTTGACACAGCCTGGGACTGTGTTTGCTTTCTGCTGTGAGGGGCACAGGAGTGGTGAGGACACGAGAGGTGCGTGTTGAGGCACCCAGTCCCTTTTGCTGAGCTCTGATTGAGCATGCTTTCTCCTTCAGCCGTCTATACCTCTATGACAGAGATCAAAACGAATTGTCATGTCTGTTTTAAGAGGGAAATGCTACAGCCTCTCTCTCAATATAGGCTGTGACCTTTCAATTTACGCTATCAGTTTACTCAGTGCTTGCTCTGTGGTTCATGATTAACTTGGAAGAGTTAGATCACACTCTCTCCAGATCCTCAGGAAGGAACTTCTGTTGACTATTAGAAATCCCTCATGCAATAAAAGTGCACATAGTGTGGCTGTATAAGCCATCTTTCAAAGTTACTTCAGTTCAGTAACAAGGTAGCAATTCTTATCCAAAAGCTCCTAAAAATATAGCTACTCGTATTTTTTTTTTTCTTTAGGGTACTATTTATGAGAAGACAAAGTGCAAAACAGCGACCTCGTTATTAATAAATATGTCTTTGCTTTCATAAAGAGCAACTTCTCATTAAAGGGTGTCACAGCTCTCAAACGTTAATTAAAAGATCTTGTGTAATCCATAAAAGATGTGTTTCCATTCTAACTATAAAGGGTAAACTGAGATAAAGAGAGAGTTACTCACACCTTTCTGTAGAGCTACTGGCAGACCCACAGAAACCTTCTCCCTCCTCCTGCAACCATGGTAGTTGCAGATGCCCCGATATGTTCTGGAAGACAGCAGTAAAAAAGTGTTTCATAAACTTTTTTTTTTTTAAGGCTCACCCGTAGACTTTCTCCGTTACTTTTTAGAAAAAACATGCATTGGCGATTTTCTTGATCTTCACTAATAGGTACCCTAGGAGATGGGGTGGATTGAGGAGCAAATGCTGGACGGAGGTGTTGCAACTCTGCCACTGGAAGAGCAGTATCTGTTCAGGTCGGCAACATGGGGATTCTTTCATTATTTATTATTAACCACACCTCTATACTTAAAAACTGCTTGCTGGGGGTGGGTACATTCTTTCAGATAGTTTTTCAGTTGTCCACAGCTGTACATTTCCCTTCATTTAGCAATGAATGTCAGACGATGATGGGAAAATCCCTCCCTTGCTCCGACATACGTATGTTCCAAACAGAACTAATAGCAAAAATTTCAAAAGACCCCCCAAATCAATTTTACACACTCAAAGGATCAAACAATTTGTGTTGGCTTCCGATGCAGTAGCAGCTCAAGCTCATTTTAACAAAATCAAATAGATTCGATCACATTACTTGTACTTCTTCACCTTTCCAGTAGGGAAGGATGGAAATACAGAGGTGAGCTAGCTGCAGAGATATTTAAATAGCTAAAACAAACCGAAAGTTTTAAGAACAAAGTCTGAGATTGTCACAGATAAGTACATGTAACCTTATAAAGATGTATCACAGCATCTTTAACTCTCAGGACCTTACAGTTTCTTAATGACATTACAAGTCTAGCTTACTGCTCACCTCACTGTAGTAGGATCTGACATAATTGCTCTCACTGTACTACTTGCTTTGTCTTACCTTCAGGAGAAATCCCTTTTTATCACTCTGCGCTCAGGTCTTCGAGACCCCTTCAGCTGCTCTCTGTTAACGACCGCCAGTATCACCGAGGGATGCTTACGCCCCTGATTCATCCCTTTAGCCCCCTGTTTTCTCAAGGAAAAGGAAAGGAAGTGAAGCTTTTGAGCCCAACTGGCCCTGCTTCTTCAGTCTTTGTGTTTTCCAGAGCCTTTAAAATTCTTCCTATGATCTGGGAATCATCTGGGAATAAAAGTGTGCCTGCTGAGGCTTCTGTATGTCCCCAGATGTGGGGACAGGATGGGATCAGAGGAAGATTCTCAGCTGGTGTCACCTGAGGTATGACTTTCATTAAAGCAGAAGTAAAACAGCGTACACCAGACGAAGATGGAGGCCATGGACCACAAACCTGGAAGAAAGGAGGGATCTGTCCTCTATAACAGAAAACAGCTGAATTGCAGAGTTTGCTGGAATTCAGGGACAGGAGAGTTCACCTAAATTGACCTTGAGGATTAAACCCCATTTTAAGCACTACAGTGGTCAGCACAGTATTTACATTTTTAATTTATTATTTTAAATAAAGTATCTTCGTGGGTAATCCTTTATTTAGAAAAAGGAATGGGAGTTATTCAATGACATTACACAACTGAAAAACAATACTTTCAGTGTTTGCATTTCTGTATAAAATTTCAAGGGCCAAAGAAATTACTTTATGCATTTGGAGTGTTACTGTTGTCCTCAATTTTAAGGTGGTTTTTTTTTTCTTTTTATAATAATAGCCATCTAATGCTGTTACTGTAGCTTCTTGTCCAGATCTCCCTTTGGAGACTTTCTGACTACTTAACACCATTTTTCAATTTCTCTACTTATGCATATACATCTTCAGTCCAGATATGAGAATTTGCTAATGGACTGCAACTTTCTTTCCAAGATTCCCATGTGTAGAATTTTACATAGGCTGATCCAAAAATCTAAACTCTATTTGCCAATGCCTTGTGCTAGGAACATGCACGTGATAATCGACCCCAAAATTATGTTAACATTTTGAGGGATATATTTCATTTGAGTACAAAAGAGAGCAAAATGTATCAGATTATATATTTACCATAACATTAATGTATACACATTGTCAAATGGATAAAAAACTGGTGTGTATTAAAATGTGGCTACCTCCTGCACGATGTTGATTTTTAGCTGCAGAGTGAAGGATAAATGGCAGTGGTAGAAAATGGAAAACATGCAGGCAGGCACACCTATCTCCTGTTCTTCAGGTCACACCACTTTGCATTTCACCTACAACAAAGCAGATAATGCATCCATCTGGGCTTTTTCATTCATTCAAATAACTCTGTGACACTCTCTAGTGGAAGGCAGACATATACCACCTCAGCCACGCTCTGTGTGTACCGAACAGTCATGGGGAAGCAACACCACGAGAAGGGAAACTGGCTGAAACGGATCTTGGGTACTGTTGCATGTGTTTTGCTGCACTCTTATTTTTTAACACCACAACCAAAACACTTACAGACAGGTCCCTTCTGTTTGAAGCCCAGAGGATAACGTGGTACTGAAGCATAAATAAAGAGTGCCACTAGCAAGGAGTAACTGGCAGCAGACAAAGCCCAAGCCAGCAAACTGTCACGATTGCTCTAGAGGGTTTATAAGCTTTATCAAATCTGTGCTAGCTAATTCACTTGCAGAAGTGTACTGATAACACTGCTTCTTTTTTCCCTTGCTTTTATTATGAACAGAAAGATAGACAGGTCCTAAGGACAGATCCTTTTCACAGCTCTGCTCTCTTCTGCCAGCACATGCCCTTCTACTTCTCACAGATTACCAGGTTAAACTGTGGATGTCTTTGAGCCAGAAGCATTTATTGCAATAAAACCCAATATATTTCCCAAAAAAGCTTCCCCCTCCTTTCTAACACTTACACTGTGGTTGGAAGCAACATTTAAAAAAATATACAGCTCCAATCTGTTGTTCCTTGTCTCACTTAATTTGCAAGTGGCTGTTTTTCACCACTCCCAATAAACATACTGAAGTTATCATTTCTGTGTGTGGACAGAGGAATATATACATACACACACACACATATATATGTGTGTATATATATATAAAACAGGGTGGAGCATTTGGCTGCTCTCCCTGACACCCACCCCCACCCCCCCTGAGTTTAGATGCAGTTTTTTGCATATTGTTGTAACAATGCTAGTTTATCAACAGCTATTGTTAAACAACAACTGTTATTAATCTAAATGACATAAATTAATACCACCTGCTGTAAATGCAAAGGAAGTTTGGTTTGCACTTTTAACTGCAGCTTTTGAAGTACCCAGGACTAGATGCAGGTAGAGCCATGGATCCTTATAATTTTCCCACTTCATACATGTACTGCTCAAAATTATGCCTTTGGGATGGAAAGGTTTTCAAAAGGAGTGCCCAGCTTTGAGCTCGTTGCCTTGCACTGTCACTCTGGCTGCATTCCTCCATGTCTGGTTCATCATTTCTGAAGGCTTCCTCAAAGATTTCTGGTGATCCTCCCAAGGAGCTCTATGCACAGCGGCCTGTGGAAAACTGACAAAACACTGGAAAATTCTGCCAAATAATAAACAAACCAACCCCATGGTTTTTTTCAAACATGTTTCCATGAATAACTGTGAGAGCACACTTGCTAATTTACTGCATGTTTGTCTTTATGGAGTATTTTTAAAATAAAATATTTCACCCCCTCCTGCCTCTTTTTAATTTGGCCTGTCATTCAATTTCTGTAACTAATTTGAGGAGAATTCTCTAACGTTTCACCACACAAACAAAGCATAGTTTTTGCTTGAATGTAACGCAGAACTACTTTAATTGCAGGGAACATTAAAAATCTACCCCATAACATAGGATTATTCCTAATTTCTAGAAGCCCAAACTGTTGGGAAGTAGATATGACTGAATTCAGATTCCAGTTTCACACAAACCTATGGGGAGAAAATTCTGCCTGAACTCTATTCAACTCAGACATCCATAAAATATCTCCATGTTAAATCTTAAACAAGGTTTGGGTCAATATTTTTCCCTAGGGAAGTTCACTAAACAACAGTTTTGAAGTCAACTGTCATGAAACATGGACAAAGCATTCATACAGCTCAACTTTGGGCACCTCACTTAGTTGGTTTCCAGACTAGAGTGACTGGAGAGAGGGATCCTCTTCCAGATGATTCAGAACAGGAACCAAGCGTAGGTGCTCCAAGTTACTCTCTGCAGGAGGTCCCTTCTCTGTTGACTACAGGTGGTGCTGGAGGAGACTAGGCACCTAGTCATATATAAGAGTAGTGATCTACACAAAAAAGCTTTTTATAATTGTACAGCATAGAAATTTTGCCAGTTTACAAACCGGAAGCACAAAGATCATCAGCAAGTTTCTGTCAGCAATTTAAATCCTGTGATATTGTACCTGAAAAAAAAGGACATCAGGATCTGCCTTTGGAAGATGCAAAATCAGTACCGTGGCGTGAAGGCAAAGGAGCTGTCACTGGGTGATCACACCACTAAGCAGAACTAAGCTTTGTCACCTTAAGAAATTCAAACCTTAAGACATTTTAAGTTACTTATTTCAGGTTCACATGTAGGGATAATTTAGGCCATTACCCTCACTTTGAGTTTTCTTCTTAAAGCCTCTAAAGCATTTAATATTTTCAGAAGATATGAGGCCTTTTCAGAGATAATATGCTTGCTGTAGTCTACCATGTGTACTATGGAAATTCCAGAAAATAAATCCAAATGTGCTAATTTATAGTTAAAGTGATGAAATTCTGAATAATAAGTTTTTCTAACTGCCAGAAACTGAAAATATGGTTTTAAAGGACTGATATTCTGCATAACACACATAAATTGCATTCATTTTCACCTAGACCACTAATTATTTTACCTGTAAGAAAAATATCTCTAATTTTCACTGCTGGAAAATCAACAGGAAGTAAGTGCTGCTGCTACCTAACAGGCAAGAAGTAAACAACACAATAAAATTTATACAGTACTTTTCGCACTATAATGTCTCATGACTTTTACATACAATGAAATATTAAATCACAAAGCATTAATGAAATACTATTAGAAGAGATAGTTTAGCACTTTCAATGCTGAAATTTAGAATTTCTAATAGCTGAAGATGACAAGATGCACAACTGAAAAGAGGAATAATAGAAGACTAAAATTAGAGGCCTTAAAGGTGCACTGTAGTCAGTTATATTAACAGATAGACTATGATTTTAGGCAATTGCTCAACAAGCCTTGAGAAAGGAGCAACTTGGTTACTCTGACACTGTGAGAAAGGGAAACATCCAAAAATTAATGAGCGCTTCCCAAAATTTGGTTCAGTTTCTGTTTGGTCCAGAATGGCATCACATGAAGCCAGATAAGAACTTAAAAAAAGGCAGTCTGATGTTTTAAAACCTGATGTTAATTTAATAAGATAGGAAACATAATCAGAAATAGGAGATTTTAAACCTAGCATTATTCCTGGAGTTGTACAGGCCTAAGGCTGTTTCAAGAGCTTCTCAAGCAGAACTCCTCCATTAAAAGTTTTCAGGGAGACAGAAAAGAGCAAATTAAAATTCCAGTCAACTTAGTGGAATATCAAAGGTTAGGGGTACTTTAAAAATGACTTAGTAAAAATTAGGTCTGCAATTTACCTTTCATTCTGAATTTTAGCAGTTATGATGAACATCAAGACAGTTGTGAAAAAGAAAAAACTGGAGAACTAAATAACTGCTCAGATATCTATCCAGTTTTGTCCCACCTCAAAGAAGAAAGTCTTTCTTACCCTTATGTTTACAGCTCAATACACAAGACTACAGTAACCAAAGATGTATGATTACAGAAAAACAATTCTACGTGAATGTCATTGATACTATCTGAAGAAAGACACCTGTAAAAATTCCAAATCTGACTATAGAAGAGCTTATAGATATAAGATATCATAGCATCTTTAATATAAATCTAAGGAATTCCACTGCTCTCAGAAAAGAAATGAAAATTAAATCAAAAGATTTAAGCACTTCAGGTGATCTCCGTACAAAGAAAAAAGAGGGGGGGAGTGAATATGTACACATGCCTTCATGTGTAAAGAGATCCAAGAGAGTTCAAGTAAAAGCCAGCCAGAGTAAGCAGGGGGAGTGTCACCAGAGATTTCTGGTTTGAGCAGTCAAAGTGCAGTGGTGAGTCTGAACTCCTAAGTGAAATCTGTCAGACACAGCATTTGAATTAAGATAGATCTTGAAGAGCATCATTTACTTCTCAGATAATTTGGGAGATAAGTCTTTCTTAGACACCCACCCAAAACAGATAACGGTATGAGGAAAAAGAATTCCCTCCATTCTTCCACAAACAATAACTCTGTGCTAGGGAAATACACTCACAGACAGAACACAAAAACCCCCAACACCTCCTCACGTGCATTTCTACTCTATTCAAAGCTACACTGTTCAAGTGAAGAGTATTTTCTATAAACCATGGGCCAAGATATGTTTAATAAAGAGAACTCATAGAATTTAATGTGAATCTTTCTCAGTTAAGAACCAAAAATACTCACTTTATAGGCCATCTGGGAACACTTCCCAATTCCAAATTTAGGGTCCAGTAACAAGTCCTACAAATAGTCTTCGTGTGTGAACACTTACTCTTCCTGTGTTGAATTTCACTGAACTGGAGCCAATATGACTTTGCACATGAAGGAAGCTAAGTGGGGGATCAGAAACCTGGCACGGCTAAATGCCATAGTCAGAGGCATCCGACCATTCTGCTTTGCACCCTTTCTCTGCATAGACTCTTCATCCACTGTTGTGGATGTTCATCTGCTCTAAAGTACGGGGGGAGGTGGAGGGGGAGGGGGGTGTTAAGAACTCTCTTTAAAAAACATCAAAGCTGAAAACCTTATGGTTTGAGGATTTGTTGAAAAATAAAATTTGGCTGCTAAAGTAAAGGCTATTAAAAAGATAAAAAGTAATCAATGTACCATTTGCTTCCCATCCCACTACTGTATCAGCTGTCAAACACTCTGGAAATAAAAATAAGAAATATTTCGTTTTTCTGTTTGCGTAGGAATAAAGCATCTTTGCATCAACTTTAAAAATATTGGCAAAAATGACTAGGAATAATGCAAAATTAATTTAATTGCAGGGGAAGTTATACAGAACCCTTTTAGGGTTCACCAAACTTAAGTCTTGACAAACTGAGACTTAACACTTAACCAAGTTTTTTCTTCTTTCTGAAGAAGAAAATTGTTTTGAATTGTGTACATATAAAGTTGTTTCTCTCCTCAGTGCAAATCCCAAGTGTGTTTAATGGTTTTGCTAAATATGATTGAAAGAAAACCATGCCTGAGGGAAATGATCCTTTGCTGGATATGTATAAGGGTTGAAACAGCTTGGGCAATGAGTGACCATAGCATATGAATCTAAAACTAATCTCAAAGAGCCTGAGGGTACCCAAAGCTAACCTAGTCAAGTAGTCATTTTTTCATGTGCTCTGAGCTAAATACACTGTCTATAAAAGACTCCCTGTACACCTCAAAGCAAGTGTTTTGTTTTTCTCACATTAAAAAAGAAAAAAAGTTTTAAACAATATATTGTAGGGGGTGCATAACACCAAACTAAAAATAATTATGTAATAGAACAAGCAGTCTCTTAGCTGTCACTAAAATAAGACTCAGTTCTGACAGTTGTTGAGAAAAAGTCCACCTAAGCAAAACTAATTTCCATGAGACTACTTCAGAGCTTAAATCTGTGGGATCAAATCCTTTGTTGCTGGTTATCCACAGATGGTTTAGAATCACTGAAAAAATGAAGAAAAGCAGTTCTGAAAGATCATCACAGCTATTTTTCCGATCCATAATTAATCGAAGTTCCAGATAATCATTCAAGTTTTTAATCAGTTTTCCTAATCTAATTGAATCTTTGCATCCCCATTACTAATTGCCCCAGTCATGCAGAGAAGAAAAAGGATATTTGAAAGACGTTTTCAGTGGGATACGACTTTACGAATTTACCTGGGAATGCCGCAGTAATTACTGTTGTGCTGCAGTTCACCATGCCTTCTGTGATCACCTCTGTCTAGCAAAACAGCTCTTCAGCCTCCCAGAACACCTCAGAGGATTTTTCACCTCATTCTTAGGACTCCATCATATTCATTTCATAGAAGGACTCAGGGGTGGGGAATGCCAGTTACCTTCTCGTGACCTCTTATTGGAATTTTTATCCTATTCAGTTATTAGGGTCCAGCCCTGGCATAACTGGGAAATTAACTCTGTAGAAAATAAACAGCTCTACAAAAGGCAAGGATCACTTCCCCTTCCACCCACAACGAGGATCCAGTTCTCTGTCTAATATCACAGAGAGAGGGAGACCATATTAACTAAAGCCATAAAAATGCTGTTCTGGTCAGGTGTTTGTAGATAAATACCAATGTCACTTCCAATGTCATCTCAGATCCACCCAGCTGAGAACATCTGCGGGAGCGATCTGTCAGCTTGTGGTCCTGATTCACTACACTGAATCCATGGGTCCACCATCAGTCAGTGCCAGCGAAACCATACCCCTAACTCCTGACCTTGGCCCTCTTGTCTCAAAAAAGAGAGATGGATAAAGGACTGCTGCCCTCTTCTCTCACCAGTGCAGACATCCTCTCTTTGAAGTTGCAGAATGCCACTTCAAAATATAAACCAGTCTTTACAAAACTAACGAAACCTTTTTTTTTTAAAAAACCTATATTACCTAAAACCTTGGGAAATGTACAGAACTGATTTTTTGAGTAAACTATGATAATGAACAAGACCAGTTACATTTCACAATAAAGCTGCATGAGACAGAAGAACTGCTCCATAAACAAGGGCAAGGGATGGGGCGAGAAAATCACTGAAAAATATTAAGTCCCCTGAGCACCACGGGATGTGCAATTTTCATTGTGCTCTGAGACATATTTGTGTGGCCTTGATGCTTCTATTGATCACCGCAGGTCTTTCCTAATAGAGTTACAAGACATTTTCAGTTGCAGACTTAGAAACCTGTGGGAAATGGGACCCAATCATCTGGCTGCTGTGTTTCTGTAAGGCCAGCTCTGTCTTGTTGCTACTGCTCTGTTGGGCTTTAAACACAATACCAGCACATCTACGGCTGAGAAGCAGGGAACAGAGATTGTGCCGGCACAGGTTATGAATTTCTGTGAAGCAAGAACCAAACCTTTCTGGTCATTTACATAGTTCAGTTAATTTTCTTATTATTTTTCTTTGTTATGGAACTGCACTTCTAATCTCCAACAGGGTTGTGAGTGCAGGAAGAAAGTGGGAGGCACTAAGAGATATTTTATGCTCTTTTACCACACTAGTAGGTACAGTAATGAATGAACAGAGAGCATTTTTTAATGTTATGCTGAGACAGAAGGTGTTGGAAATAGTCACAGAAATCTCAGTGAAAATAAATGTTACTTTAAGCAAGAAACGCAAGGCACAGGGAATCTCAGCAAGAATCTGTATTTTGGGTTCTTACTTGCATCAAAATAAACAGAAGACATTTGTGTTTTGCTTATCAGAGCTGCAATAAAAGATAATTAAAAAAGAAGGCAAAACTTGTACATTTGAAAAATTTTTACTGAAAATGTTACAAAAACAGGTTACCTAGCACAATCTATGACTTACAAACTGAAGACTGAAATAAAATACAAACCACTTTCCTCATGCAATATTAGTAATGGCAATCTATATAATTTAAGATGCTTATCTATTTTTCAAAAAAAAGTCTAGGTAAAATTCAAAGCAAAGACTGATCCAGCAAGCTGTGGAAAAATTTCAGCTTATGCTGACATAACAGGAAGTTTATGGAGCACAACACCCTGCAGAATCAGGCCCATCGCGGCTCTCCCAAGCCTTTTAAAAGAAGGGCTCCTGTAGGTTCAGGGGAGTTAGCTCAGGACTCCAGCAAGAGAGCACTGTAATTCGGTTGCAAATGTGGGAGAAGGTTACATGCACAATTATGGTTATGGACTTACTGAAATAAAAAGTGCTTCATGGCAGGATTTCTCCTGTCGAGAACATGTCACTGGCCACAAGGACAAAATACGGGTTCGTCACTGAAAAGTAGTAAAGTGGATTTGTTCCCCCCCAGGTTTCCATTCTGTCCCCTCCCTTTCATCACATCAGTGTGACAGTGCTGAGATTAGTGGCACCCTGAAACAGCTAAAACACTTCCTTGTTTGATTTCATAGTTACGATTTCTTTATCGTTACAGCGTAGATATAAATATTGTATCATGGTCTGGAGGTCCTTCCCAGGAAACAGCACAATGCATGCAAATTTATATGCCTATAAGTTGAAAAGTGTGCTTGATTACATCACTGTAACTAAATGATTACGCTGACTTCGGTGAAGTTCACCGAGATGCTAAGAAACAGAGTTTCTGTGGTATGCATTCCACTTGCAAGACATTATCTAAAGAGACTGCACAAGCAAGAGAGTGGGGGCAGGGGGAAAGCATCACTCCAAACCGAAAGAGAATGAAACACAGCACGAAAGTACATAAGAACATTTAACAGCCCAAAGAGGATGATATGGTCCATGAAGACCTGCCCTCATAACCTCAGGAAATACAAATTAATCTGTGTTTCATCATCTGAAACTTGAACTTCTAGCTAGTAGCTCTATGCTCTTCCCCCTGCCTTCTTCAAAAACTCCTCCTTGAACTGATTTACACTATTTGCTTCTACTGCTGACTTCGGCAGTTTGTTCCAGACCGTATTTCAACTACCCTTTGTGTAAAACTGTTCTGTCTGAATATATCGGAGTCCCTAAATTCTGGTACACATATTGGAGTGGTTACTGAGGTAATTTTAGTGTGGCTGGCAGCTGGCCTAACTCGTGCTCTGATCTCTCCTCCCCTCCCTCAACTGAACAGTTAATACTTTGCCATCAAAGTCAGGGCTGCTACAAAGAGAGCCTGCTCCAGCCAAGTGCCCAGAGGGACACCGCTTGAACTTGTCACGAATTGGCAGGACACTGTGGCCAGAGCAGCCTTCCCAACCCTCAGAAGGGGACCAAAGTAGTGAAGAGCAAAGAGTAGGCAAATAAAGAGGAGCAGGACTCTACATCTTACCATGTTAAACAATTTGATCCTATTCACAGAGCCTTTATCTGCCTTCCACAAACATTTTCATAGGTAACGGTTGGGTTTAAAAAAAAAAAAAAAAAAAGTATTTATAAGAAATAAACCTCTACCATAAGGTTTTACATGGTCATCTTGAAAACTTGACAGTTATCTCGAGCAATCAGAAGCAATACAATGCCATTCCATGTTCAGAGTGAATAACAAATATTGGGTGCTGTATTTATAGCAAATATTTGGCAAACTGTCCATAAGTGTAAAATATATTGATATAAATAATCTGTAAAATGAAGTTGAATATAGAGATTTGTGAAAATTGAACTTTATTCATTCTTTTCATTTTGAAAAAAATTTGTTGAAACCTCAACTGCAGCTGTAGATCGGCAATTAAGTGGCTGGAAAGAAATGGGAGAGTGAACAGCAGCCTCCAGATCTTGAATAAATTGTTAGTTGATCTTAAAAGATAAATACAGGAACCTTAATTTTTACTTCTGAGGATCTGCATTTTCTAAAAGATTATTATTTGCAAATGTCTTTTTAAATCCACTTTTGTGCATGAACTAAGGTTAGGAAAGAGGCAGACAATCTATCAAGTATGCCGTAACTTTTAAATGAAGGTGACATATTTTTCCCAGTCAGAACAACTTTCATCAGGAATATTTTTGGAAATTTAGAAAATCTCTTTGATGTCAGAAAAACTGTTTCTCACATTCTTTTGAAGCAGACAAAAGGTCAATGTTAATTGCAATATGTTGTAAATCATATAGATTACTTTCAAGAAAATATTTAAGGGAGATATCTTGTATGTGACATTCATTCTTCAGCCAGCCAGACATGGATGATGTTTAATTTATAGAGAATTAAAAGGATGGAAGTCTCTTGCAAAATACAGAATTTAATGAAATTCTTCTGTTTTGTTACCAATTCACAGATATCATCTTTTCTTATTTATGGAGAGAAGTGTATTAATCATCACATGCAGAGTTGCAAATTCAGCAGAAACATAAATTATCAGCCCTAAAACTCAAATTCTTTCAAAGGATCTGTAAAGCTAAAAGTTTTGAATAGCTTGGATAGAACAAATGGACAAGAAAAAATAATGCATCTTTTGAAACACAAACCTGCAAAGACGTTATGCTCAATTACTCTGACAAAAGATTTGGAAACCAACGATATCCCCTGTGGAATACCACTGCTAAACTAGAATGCTAAATCAAAAGCTCAAAGTTAAGCAAGAATAATATAGCATAAGCCACATTAAATGCGTGTCATCCTTAAAGCTAGAACCCACTTGGATATTTATTAAATAGCTATTTCTACTTTCACAGAGGGGAAAAAAAAAAAAAGAGCTCAAACCAAGTGTGAACATAATAAAAGTACCACTCTGATATCACATGGAGGAATGGCGGGACTGGGCAGGCTGCATCCCCGACTGTAAGTCCTCTGGTGACCAGCCAGAGAGGTAAAAGGTTGTTTTACAGTCTAAACAAAGCTTCAGAGAGCAGTCTTTCAGGCTTATCTTTATAGACAACAAAAAACTCTACTAGAACCTGAGGCAGGGAGGGAGGTATGTTTGGAAGGTTTTTAGAAGATGGAGAAGTATGGCTATGGCTGTCATGCCGGTGGCCAACAGAAGGCTACTGGGTACAAATGAGGACTTCTAGCAAGCTACTGGAAAAAGATGCTGCAGGAACCTCAGTGTTGCCATGTTGCAATGGTATTTTCCAGCCTGATGGAGGAAAACAGCCTTGTTTTATTTTCAAGGAATGCTTTCAGCCAAACTACGCAAGGAGCAGGGTTCGCATGCAAGCAAAAGCTTCCATCTGCCGGAAGAAACAGGGATGCATCCAGCCACCTACTGAGGGATCGGGGCAGGGGAACTGCTGGGGAGAGACGGTTTCCAGACAGCTGACATTATCAGCAGTGTTCATCATCGCATCGCTATAGATGTTTGGGAAGCCGCTGCATTTGGGACACATCTACCTCGGCGCTGATGTTGAGTAACAAGGAATGGAATGTGGGCTGTTTCTGAGGGACGGGAACGACGTTGCCAAAAAAGCACTAAGAATACGAGTCCAATTTAGGCCAGTCAGTTCTTATTATCTTCACTGAGATGGCAAGTCCATAATTTTGGCTGTACAGAAAAAAGGGATCATCTTTCTGAATTACAGGCCTAACATACAGAGCTGCTGCACATGCGGCTAGGGCAGGCTGGGGTCTGGAAGGGCCTCAGTACATAGTAGGTGGGTGTTAGAAATCTTGAGTTCCTGTACTAGGACATAACTGATAGGGTTACATACAAGTAAAACTACTAGGAAAATTTAGGTTATTTGTGGTATCATCTTCATTTACCTGTTCTAGATGTTGCCCCTGAATATCCGAAGTCTGTGCCCTAGATAACAGAGGTGCCACGAGACCAGCTTTGCTACGCTTCTTGTCCTCCAGAGAGATGTGCCAGTCAGCGGGAGATCATTATTCATCTGGAAATTCATCTGGAAAAGGATGAATTTGTTGATTGATGTTAAAAGCTGATAGGGAAGTTGAAAGGACAACAAACAAGGAGAAATACAGAGCACACAACTGTGGTTTTAAAGTTAATGGGTTTTTCCCATCAGGTAATGCTGTATATGAAATAATAATGGTGCTAACTAAAACTTTAGTTACTACTTGATGATGACACTTTAAGTCTTTCTGTAAACCTCTTATTGACACTAACAGAATCTCCTGTGAATAAGGGAGAATAATGTCCTACGTTGGTATCTGGTGTATGTAATGTGTTTATATAATCCAGTCCTCTCCACAGAATTAATTTGATCTGTCTGGTTTGGAGCATGTACTGCTGGTTACCCGTGCTCCCTGTGTGCTTTTATTTTTGAAGATGCCGCTTGTTCTGGTTTTTGGCATCTTGGCTGCCTATTGAATGGGGCTAAGAGCAAAGACTTAATCATGGCAGTCGACTGACAATCACTGTTGCCAAACTAGGGCTGTGTTCATTTGGGATGGAAACAACAGGCACTCATCCTTCAATTTATGAACACCAAACTTCAAATTGACAGGTAGCTGTTAGAGAACTTTCACTTCTAAATTATTAAGTAAAAGAAAAAGAAAGGGAAAAAAAGGCTAAGAAATTAGACACAGTTACTGAATTACTCCAGTGAACAGTATTGATTGACAAATCGAGTCCCAAAAATCAGAATTAAAATTAACTGCACTTACTGCATCAATCAGTCACATTGCAGAGTTTGAAAGTATGGCATGAAAGATGAACAAATGCTATGAAAGATAAAGACAAAATATAATTATAATATAAAAATATTTGCAAGTTATATTTTATACAAGAGTAACACATCCTTGCAAGTTAGAAAACTTTGCATCACCCAGGAGTAGTGAGTAATTACTTACCTTAAAACTTTTTCAAGAAGTTCTAATGCAAGGGATATAGCTATCAATCAAAATCAAATTAAAAGGGTTTATGGCAAATGACTCAAAGCAATACAATTTTATTTTTCTGAAGAGATTTATTTACATAGTGAGATTAAAAATGTCTCAGATTTATGCACCCACTCTAGGAACATGAATTTCCTAGGTTTTAAACCTTTAATGCAATAACCTTTACCCTGGTTTGACATAAGACTATGTCAGCATTTATAAAGTAGGGTCTTTCTAGCTAGTATAATAAACCACTTCCTCCTCCGGTGTTAAATGATAACTTTTATTCCTTTAAAGCCCCTTTCTTTTAATCCAGCATTTTCATTCTGTTTTCCTCCTCTTCCATAGTTCTACCTCCAGATCTAGAGCAATTCTAGGAAACTTTCCCAAGAGATTCCTCTAAAGAAAACAAGAATATTTCTCTGGAAACATGCTGAGGACTAATAGGCTCGTCTGGAGGAAAATTAGTGGTAGCACTGCCTGGGATTACGCTGGAGACTTGAAAGACCCACAGCTTTACTTTCTCTGTTAATGCAAAATAGGGTGCATTCACCCAAGGAAGAGCGCTATACCGAAGGACAAATTCATGATACGCATACACACATGGAGTAACACATGCACACAAAAGCACATTTTCTTTGCTGGCTTATGTCATTAGGACTGTCTTCCTGGATTTAATAATCGGGCACACCAAAATCACAATCCTAAATATCCATCTCATTTACTGCCTACCTTTCAATTAACTTTATTTTTTTCCAGACTTTGACGTACAAATACTGTCAGTTTTCCCTTAAGAGTAGCCCTAGAAGCTTTATTTCTTTCCAGCCTTCAAAGTCTCACATTTGTTGTTCCATCTCCTTTTCATAAAGTGCATTACCAATAAGTTACAAAGAGGCCAGAGACAACTAGATCGGAGTAATACAGAAAAGAGTCATGTAATATTTCCACACATTTTTAAAATTGTGCAGCTTCCCAAGACTGGTAAGCTGTTGAGCTGTGCTTAGTGGTCTTCTACAAATAAAATAGACATTCAAAACACAGAAAAAACACCTTGTTCTTCACAGTGCATCTTATGCACTGTGGCGGTTTCCCTCTAAAAACATGAGAGGAGGAATTATTAGCAGGGCTCTGAAGGGACATGCTCAGTTAGTTAACAAACAAGGCCCATGTACTTCATTAGGCCATGCCATACATGGATACCTGCTTCCCACATCTCCGTAATCGCCACGACAAAGAGCAGGACTTCTGCTTGCTATGAAGCTTTCTGGATCACTGGAGATGATTTTCAGCGTCTTGCTGCACAGATTCTGCTAATTTGTGTTCAGGCTTTTTTAAAGACTGGAATAAGTAGCCGAACAAGCACCTGGCATAGGAGGCAAGTCTGAGTGCCCAGGCTGCACGGTACCTATGACAAACGTACAAGTAATCAATAATTAAACTCCTTATAATTTACTGTTGTGCAAAACAAGTGAATCGAGTAACCAACACTGCTGACGTAATGGTGGCCAAAGGAGAGCTGGACTTGCTGAAAACTTGTCAGAAGTTTACTCTTTGATCTTTTGCTTAATCTTCTTGCTCATCCTATTTTGTCTCCTCTCAAACAAACCAAATTCTTGTGATGTACCGAAAAAAGAAAATGTGTAACAAAGGTGCCCAACTACAGCCTCAGGCACCATCCAGCTCTCCAGGCAGGATATGGCGTTTGGCCCGTGTCCCATTCCCATTGACCCTTTTTACCCAGGGCACTAGGAGTATCGGGGACAACCAGTAGCAGCATTCTGCTTTTAGGCGCTGTTTTCCTCTGCCACCTCCTGTGTCACAGCCCTGTGCTTGTGCAGAACTAAAGGGCTGTACACAAATATTACGCCTGCCACATGTGCCGTGCAAATCTGCTACTCTTGTGTGGGTATAGCACAGCTGTACTTCAGCAGCTCGGTACTTTGTATCTGAGGATGTACAGCGAAAGATTGGTGTTTCCAGAATATACTGGGTTTTGAAAGTGCTGATAGCTGTCCTGAGCATGCCCTACGTTACCAGGTATTGCTGGGGGTACTGTGTACGAAGCAACGGATCTAATGAATGCACGATAAGCTTTTCTGCAACAGGTGAGGGATGATGGGGTGTGGCAATACCTTGAGATCAAAAGAAGGTAAATGGCCCAGTTAGCAATAAAGGTTGACCATTACAGTCCAAATAATTCAATTCACAATACTGCAAATCTACTATTGCAGAATATAATATCATCATGACCGCGTCTATCCTAACCCACTGATGACCTCAGGGAATTTTCAAGAATATTACTTCTATTTTCTGTCCTTTCATCCCTAATGTATACAGGCAGACTTAGCTATGTCTGTAACAAGAGAAGCCATTATGTCTCAAGAAAAAAAATGACCACTCCCATTATCTGAATGCCAAATTTCATATATTCAGTTCACCAATATCCCACACTAGCCTTTCAGCTAAGCTACTAAATGAGATGGGCTCAGATCTCTAAAATTGCTAGGATAGAAGCAACATTTTTGTCAACTGCAGCATAAAACCATAGCAAGAAAAACATAGCTGACATGGTAAAATATGAAAAACTGCCATTATATTTAAAGTGTTTCTAAGAAAGAATATTACATTTATTATTGTGAATAAATTCACAGATTTACCATGCATCAGACATTAGGCTTTATTTTTCTGTATAAAATAAATATAGCTAGAGTATAAGATTATGACTTCACTATTATTTTGTAAAACCATTTAATTTAAACAGAAATGCCTATTCACCTGATACCATAAAACTGAAAACAGAACCATCAAATTATTGTGCAACACAAGCACATTGTACGTGAAGACAACATAGGCAGACTTTCTTGTGAAACTGCTGGGTTTTATCACTGTTTAATGATTTGTTGCACTATTTATAGGATAAACAATAAATCTAACATGATTCATCATATTAGCCAATAAATCATGAGACAAATCATTAGGCAGAGTGATAAAATCAAGTGTTTTAGAAATAAGTTAATCTATTATGCCAATGCCTAATCTAAACACTTGCTTAAAAACCCTATTTACTAATCATTTTTACATAAAGAAAGACTGACGATTATGTAGATTAAATGTGTACTTATTCCTATAAGCAGTAGATAATCACATGTTCTGTGCTGGTCTGTTTAGAAAGAAAAAAAAATCCACTGTGAAAAAAAGTAACGTCATTTTGATGGTATTTGTATATTTACAAAGGACTGTCTGCATCACTTTTGAGTCTGCCTTAGATTTTGGTGAAGAAATAGTTAATTAAAAGCATGCTGCAAGGTTGCTGGACAGATATTATCTTTAGCTATGAATTCCATAATATCCTAATTAACAATTTCATTAAGATGTGATGGCTGGTTCTAATGCTTCTTCATTCTTCAGTCTGAATATAACCCCGTAGTCTTTCTCATTTGTGACAACTGTGTTTATAGCTTCTCTACCCGTAGAGCTTCATGGCACTTTGAATTATGCTCAAGAGTATATGGGCATCACGTCACATTTGTGTGCCTGATATCATACATGACTAGCTGCGCTCCAGCCAGGGTCCTTAATGTACATTCTGCAGATGGACTACCCTCTGAATGCTTAGCCAGATATTAAGTTAAATCTTTTTGGAGTCAAGCTTGTTTCACATCAGTTATACAAACATATTGGTTCCTTTAAAAGGACAAATGCACTGAGAGTAAGACAGGGAATCCAGGTCAGAAATCTAGGAAAATAATTTTAAATTTTAGTTTAGCCTTTAAATTTGAAAATCTGTTCTTTGGGAATTATTGTTACCTGTGGAGGGTTTATTTTCATTTACTTTATCCCAAAGAGAAGTAGCTGAGCAATATTTATCAAGAAGTAAGCAAGCAGCATAGTTGGCTTAACCGTGAAAGAAACATAAACAGCAAGGCAACTCCCTTCCCTCTCACTTTCTGTTTTGTATTAAAACGCAACAAACCTGACAATATAGTGACAAACCAACATGATATTTTCTAGTTCAGGGTTCTTCTTCAAAAAGGAAAAAAATAGCATTAACATTTGTATGCCACTGCCTGTCTGTCTATCTATTTATCACATTGGGACTACGTCATACATACATACTGTACCTTCTAATCTTGGGAGCAAGGTGTTTTCCTCTAACTGAAAGAATATGTTTGAGTAACAAAAGCATCTGTAATTAGGGCTGTGACCAACTGTTTACTTGTCACACAGAGTTGGGTGAACAAACCCCTCCAGCTCACAAAGTACATTGGGGAAGGGAAAAGGAGGGGCAAGCCTGGCGCTGGGAGGGGGGCTGCGTCAGAGAGGCTGAAAGGAGCAGAGGGGATATTGTTGGGTTTGTTGTTCTCTTGCTTTTTATCTCAATCCGTACAGCATGTTTTGTAAAAGATGTCTGAGAGACGACTAGAGAAGTGATAGCAATTTGATGCTTTATGCAGTATAGGTGGAGATCATTTGTTTGTATCTTTCTTTGGTTTATAATGTGCAGACATCCCATATATATAAAATGTAATAACCAGGAGCACACCAGAATCATATGCCTGCAGTCCCTTGTTATTCTTTTAGAACCTGCTTATCTTTCGCTTCACTTTTTCCTGATGACACTTAAGGTCAGATTTTTAAAGCCGCTTAGATGCCTCATTTTATTGAAATCAATGGGAGCTAGGTGCTTAAACATCTTTGAAGAACTAGCCCTTTAATGTTTATTAACAGTGCCTCAGATGAGGGTACATCCCAGAAAACATAATAATTGCCTGCCTTTATTAACTGTGGTGTGTCGAGATAAGATAGAATCAAGTCCTCAGACTCATCTCCTCTCAATGATTTCCTAAATGAGATCAGTTCCCACTTACATCTTGAATGACCAAGGGTGACTAAATCAGAGCAATGAAGTACATTTACATCCTTGAAACTCAAATCATCTTGCAGACACTTCTCCCAGGGTTGCTGATTCGCATATTATCAAGTCTCAAAATGTTTGGTGTTTTTCTTCAACACTCAGCTATAATCATTTTAGCTACAAGAGAATATCTCCTTTTTCTCTTTAAGTAAAAATGAAGCTTTTTTTCTTTTGGGAGCTTAGACTCTCACATACTAACCATGGAACTAGAGATAAAACAGGATTATTTCCTCACATTTTTGTCCTCATGCTTTTAGTCTTCTGGATTCACATATACCTTGCTCATCAATGCATGGCACAAAGCAGAAGGGACTCCAAATCAGCCACGAGGTGCAGAATACATCTAGCATCTCTGGACAGAAAAATTAGAAGGTCAGGAAAAAACCAATTCTAATAGAGATGGCTGGTAAGGAGAAGTAAGGAAGAGAAAGGGAGGGATTGTTTTTCTGACAGACCTTCAGCATCAATGGAGAATCTTTTCACCCATTAGAATGAGCTTTGGATCAAGCCCTAAGCTGAACCTCCTAAGGCTCAAGCTAATATGTCCCAGCATTTCCCCTTGTTCCTGGGGAGGCAGATTTCCGTCAGTATTCACTTCTACCTTTTGCTTAACTAGGGACACTCTGGGTTACTGTATTATTGGCATTCTCCATTTTTGTCTCCTACAAGCTTAGCAGTCACATGTTCTCTTCCAGAAAATCTCTACTGAGTTTTATGTACCTTGTATACCAACTGAGAGGTGTCCATGTTTTCAAGAGAAAGAGATACTGGTGCCTTTAAAGTAATTTAAATCTTTTTTTTGCTGCTGTGATTCTCTTTTTCATTGCTCTCTCTCTATTTCAATCTTCCTTTTCCCTGAACATTTTTCTCGCCAGCTTCCCTCCATTTTTCCATATTTCTCTTTTTTCTATTCATTTCTCTCCAGCTCTCCCCACACATTTCTCTCTCTTCCATTCTTTTCAGTTCTGCTTTTCATTTTCTCTGCTGCAAACTAGTTGATCAACATTAGACACCGCAAGTGGCAATCACCACAGGTAAGATAGATACCACAATTTTAAGTCACTATGTCAAATCCATGTTCAAATCCATTTGAAAATGTGATTGATGAGAAACTGTGAGGGTTTCTATCCTCTCCTCAGGCATCTTCTCATTCTACTTTCTGCTATCCCCATGTGCTCTCTTCTTCTCACAGGGAAGATGCCAGAGGGAACAGAAATAAGCTGTCAGTAGCAAGTCACCCAACTACTCCAGTCTGACCAGATAGTTTCCTATTAGGATGAGCAATGAGGGCTTGACCCAGAGTGTGTCTGCTCATTCCCTCCTCTCCTTCCTCCCATCCCTGCCGGTGTCCTGTAAAGGAACTCTCATATATGACAATAGCTCTGTTCATTTACCTTGATTTTTTTATCTGCCCAGAATGATGGACCAACAGACCACCGCTCTGGGCAGTGAGCATTATATAATAATACACCATGAGATGTATTTAAAGCATTACCAGCTGTCAGAACAGTGAAGGCTTGGAGTTCAGACTTAACTTCCTGCAAGACACCCTCTCAACTTTTCACACCACTTGCCTGTAACCTTCAACACGACATGGTTTTTGGGTTTTTAACGTTTGTTTTTAGCCTAATTTTCTTTCCTCTTTGCAAATCTTCAGCTGATTTCCTGGAAGTCTCACTCTGCACCTGAGATACATGAAACATGAGGATTATTTTTTAATCAGTCCGGAACTGCTAGGGAGAAGACTGGACTCATGTTCTGTTTCTGCAAAAGCAGGTGACTCCTGGTCACACCACCTCTCCAGAGTAACTGTTTCTAAAGCCTGCTAAACCAATTCTAACACTCGTCTGTTTAATAACAGCATAAAGCACAGCCCTTGCGTGGCTTTCGTTAGAGCCATGCAATCTACCTAAAGCACACAGACCAGTACTGCATTGAAAGAAACCCACTCATTATCTCAATAAATTCAAGACTGACTGGACAGGGACTTCTTAAAAATTAAATTTTCGAAGTATTATGACCAGCAAAACTACCCCAATAGCCATTCACAGATAAAATTGTAATGTTCCGAGTACCTGCCCTATCCAAATGTCTGTTGAAGTCAAGAGACACTCTGTGTCCGTTTCTATGCAGGACCAGGGCTATTTCATATATGAGCACTGATATGCTTTTTTCCTGCCACTATTCAACCCAGATGTTTTCAAAGTGATAATCAGATCATGTGGGAACTGCATGGCTAAAATACTGAGTAGCACTGAAACTGTATTCCTATAAGTTTTTATATCTCTAGATTTTAGGGTGATGGATTAAGGGGTTCTTATCTAAAACATCCAAAATTATTTCTAAAGTAGTACTGCAAAAACATTTTACAGTGAATTACTTTTTTAAACATATTTTAAACAGAAACACATCGCCATATTTTCTGTGGGCTTGAAAGCTTATGTTAAGTTTCCAAATAAGTCAATTCTATAAAGATAACATCTTTTAGAAAAAAAAGTGTTGCAAGCTAATACTGTACATAACAAATAGGCCTTAATTAAAATTTAAATTGAAATCTGTATTGGCTAATGAGTCCTGAACGGGAAATATTTTAAGGCAAGGTTTTCAAAAGCTCTCTGGTCAAATGTTTACGTACTTAGTACCTATAATTAGGGTAAAAATGTCAAAGTCTTCCGTTCACCAAAGTATAAGCAGAATTTACTAAAGTGCTTGATGTCCATCTGTTCCTACTGTGACATTTACAGCTGAATTTCTACACAAGCTTAGCACCCAAAATGCTGAAGTCCTCTGGGAATCTGGATGTGTTTTGACAAACAGTGTCTGAGAACAGGTAGAATCTCTACTGTTTTTAAAATCTAGTTCCAGCTGCGGATGATGGACTGTGCTGAAAATCTGTCCTGTAACCATTAGCAGTACAGTGCCATGTGTCTTTTCCTTCACACAGTTGTTCTGGGGGCTGCTGTAGTGCACGTAATACTTGCATTAATATAAAAATGGGGGTTTTTTGTTTAATTTGTATATAATTTTCTGATTACCTTGTTACATATCCGACAACTATTCTACATACAGAGACACTCGGATCACTTAGGCCACATGCGAAAGTCAGCTTCAGATGAAGACTGAATGAAAATCATCCTGAGAGATCAGTATACAGTCAGATTTGCTGACCCATTAGCCTGCTCATTACTGATGGAGGTAAATAGCTGTAAGAATATTAACAATGAGACCTGAGGCAGTCATAAAGCCCTATCTAA
>NW_009209467.1:32500-89277 GCF_000690835.1 Fulmarus glacialis
CATTAAGTATTTTTTCTTTCTTTGAAATAGCTGCTGTCTGGGACTATCCCACAAACCAGACCAACTTTATAACGAAGAATTTAAAAAAAAACCCTTAATGTGCTGAAAGCTCTACCCCCAAACAGATGGGATGCCATTACTAAAAGGCAGGTCCTTAAAATCTATCATCATTATAAAAAGCTTGGACATTGTTAAACCTGGGATGCTGTGTGCCCAGCTGGATTAATTAATACCCACTACTCATTGACCTTTCACTGAGAATGCGGACAATCATTCCCCCAAAGACAGATGATTCTCTCACTTGCCTTACATTGATGATGCATACAAAGCCTTTTGATGCAGAGGAAGGAAAAAACCCTAAGTAGTATACAATCCCAGCTCATCTGATGTTTTCTTCTACATTAACGCAAATTTCATAGTGTATTCCAAAAACTGTGCGTCACTCAGATCTCAGTGCAAAATTCAGAACACTAGCTCATCAGTCACATCCAGTCACTCAATAATATACCAGATTCTCCACAGATGTACATGCATGCAGCTCTGCTGGCTTCATCAAAATTCACTGAGATACGCTGACTCTTCTTTAGTGCAAATTATGACCGTTGTTTTACAAAACATGCAACTGTTCACATATACTTTGTATTCCTGTTATGTTCAAGAATTGTTGCACAGTTTACTGTATTTGTTGTGTAAGATAAGAAATAATCTGTGTTGAACTTTTTACCACATGGAGTCTTTACAGTTCTTCAGTAAATTGTAGTCATTATCTAGCAGCACACAGTGAAGGGTGAAAAAGGAACCTATCCAAGTCAAACTGCAGGAGACGCATAAGTTGGAGTTAGACCAAGACACCAGGGCTAATTTCCACTATCCTATAATAAGTACACAAGAACTTTAATGACCACAAATGGTCAAAATCCCAGTGTCATGTCTTATCTGACTGAATGCTGACAGCTCCAGCAAAGTCGTCCATTAACACCATGCTTGTGAACTCAGTATTGACTCTGAAGGCAGAGTACTGCCCACCAGAAAAAGGAAAGGAAAAGCTGTGTTTTTCTTTTGTTGCCTTTCCTAAACAGTGATTTATTTCCTATGACCCTGAACCTGAAATAACAGGCTAAACAGATATGCTATGAACAAAGGCATTGAACCAGCAAAGAACTTGAGCATATGCTTAATTTTAAGTATTGTAGTAGTTATACTGCACTCAAAAAAAAAAAAAAAAAAAAAAAAAAAAAAAAGAGAGAGAGAGAGAGAGACTGGCTATGGTAGTGATAGAAAGTATACAAATGCTACTTACCTTATTTATACTTCCCTAGCTTCCACTCATTTATGGCTCAGGGATTTTCTGATCCAGAGTTGGCATGTTTTTATTTAATAGCTTTGGAGGGATTCTCCTTCCATGAACTTGTTTGGTTCGCTTTTGAATCTATGTCAACTTTCAGCATCCTTAACAGCCTCTGAAATGGAGTTCCACAACTTACTTAATATCTCAGTGTGAAAAAAAAAAATTGTTTCATTTGTTTTGAACTGCCCTATTAGTTTCACTTGATGATTAGTTCTTACATGTGAAGATGGTACGGTCATTTTCCACTTACATTTTTCATGTCATTCCCAGTCCTGTAGATCTCTATCAAATTCTCTGACAGTTGATTCTTCTCCAGATCGTAATATTTCTTTTATCACATGGAAGCTGCTCCATAAATCTGATCACCTTTGTGACTCTTCACATATCGACTGTGAAACGGGAGCATGAGAATTACTCATAGCAATGAAGAAGCAGAGTGTACCAGGGCTCTACACGGACACAGAGTCGTGTTTTCCAATTTGTCTTCTATTTCTTTCCTAATAATTCCTAACTCAGCTTGGGTTTTTTTTCTGACCACTGTTGGGCACTAGCTGACAAATTCAACTGAAGTCAATGGAATTGGGAATTGCTCAACTTCAGTTATTTAACAAAGTACGTTGTTAGGTCCCCATAACAACGACCAACACTGATGAAGTCAACACATGAGAGAAAGCCATGATATCTGGGATACAAGACACTGCCTGATATTTGTGATTTTCAACCGGTCCAGCTTGGCTTTCGAGACATTATTGCCCTTGCCACATGCAGCATGACATCAAATTCTTCTCTTTGTCCACAGATGAGTCACCAACTATCTGCATTTTCTGTAGCCAATAAACAGTAGCTCAAAAAGTATTTGCCTCTCCCAGAAAAGCTTGGCGAGAGTCAAGTTTGCTCTTACCTAGAGAAACTAGGTAGAAACTAGACAAAACCTTTGGGGACCTTGATGTAATTAAAAGAAGTCCATCCCCTCTCCAGACAAATACACAAAATCTCAAGCAATAGCTGATTTAACTTAAGAACTCAAAAGATTAGAGGAATTCTGAAACTGACTGGAAACTGTCACCGAGGGGTTTAATCTCCATTTCACTTTTCTGGGTTGTAGTTTCCCCCACCAGCAGGCAAAACCACCAGAAGCAATGGAAATTTCACAGAAAGCCCTGACACTTAGCCCACAGCTTCTCATGTCTCTATCAGTAACGCAGTTCTACCAGCTGAACTGCAGCATTCTCTATGATTGTCTACCCCGCTATTACAGGTAAGATCTCAAATATTCTTCAAATCACTTGGGAGAGAAATAAGGTTATACATGTGTTACAGAGAACATAATCTGAATACAACAGAGCTTGTTCTATGCCCACCGATGTCAAAATCATCTGTAAAACCTTTATAACTGGAAGGGGTTTCCGAGAAGGAAAGAATGAAGATCACATTTGGTTCCGCACAATCAAGATCAGATTTTAAGCACTGATGAAAAAATATCTGCAAGCTAAATAAATAGATTCAGAATTCAATAAGACAAAGAAAAAAATTGGCAACAAGATTTTCCATAATCCAAATCATGAAATCATAGAAAACGAAGTGCTCTAATAATTAATAAAAATTAATCTATTCAATGAATTACAATCTACTTTTTTTTTCAGATTCATTTGTAGTCCACAAGCACTTCCTTGTCTAGAGCACCATGTAAAGACCAATTAAGACTGGGCAGAGAAAGATGGCGGCAGGTCTTCTAAAGACTTGTGAAGATAACGCTCATATGCTGTAGCTGAATCCTGTTTGGAAGCTATTGGCAAGAATAAAAGTAAAGGATAGATACTCCATATATATATATTTATAGAATATTAAGATATAGATGTAAAATACAAAACAAAAAGGCTGATAATCTTCAGCACAGATGGCTGGCTCCTACCTTTTTGCTAGGATATGGCTTCCTCTCTTCAATTATGACTAGATTTGTCAAGTTCTGATTATGTACTGATATGAAATTGTTACATCCAATCACATAACCAAAACTATGCTACTAATAAGCAAAAACTACATTAAAATAGATACAAACTATTCCAGATAGAAAACTTTATGCATCTCTACATGTATTTTCTGAAATGTAAAAGCGAGTCAAAGGAGTAGGGTGGGAATGTGTATTTCTATATATGCTTAATATATACACTACACACTCAGCCTTGTTTTGAAAAAAGCCAAATTATGATAGAAATAAAAATAGATTGGAAGTAAAAAATAATATAAAATTATTCCAAAGACAAAATGCAAACATGCACACCATGCAGTTTCAGTAATAAATTAGAAATTACACAACATATGAAAAATAGTATAATTCCTTGGGCTGCCACTAATTCCACTGACAGCCTCTTCATCTATTGATTATGTAGAAGTCTAGATAGCAAGTACTATATTCTTTTCTTCATGCTATATAAGAGCAGCAACTTCAGAAGTCCTCAAAATGGACCTAATCTTTCTCTCACAGTTAAATTATTTTGTATCTTAGCAGAAACATGTTTAGGCAACAATAAGGCAGTTTTGAAAAATCTGTTAAGAAACGTATAATTGGAACACACATAAATTACTTTGGTGTAGGGGATACCACAGAAGAACTGAAAAGTGGAAGTTTTTCTGAAGCTAACTCACAAAAATTACTAGAAAGCATGAGTATATAGTTAGCATTTATTCTTTCCATGTGAATTTTGTCCCGTATTGTATTAGGAAAGCAAATGATAGGATTTTTTAATTCTGTGTTTTACTGCCCTTCTGAATGCATTCTTCATATTCGATTGCACCATCTGGTTGGCAATTTGCCTATATTTCCTTCCTGCTTTCTCGGAAAATAAGTGTGGATGTGCTTAGGAAAGAAATGGGAGACATTGCCACTCAAAGAGTTGCCTGCCTGCACCATTTTAATTCTGCTCCCATTCTTGCCTCTTTTCTTCTGTTCTATCATCGTGTTTCTTACTTCTGAGCATCCCTGTGGCCATGTACTGGGTTACTTTCAGTAGTGGTGATATCAAATGTTCAAATTTCAAATAGCTTTTTAAATAAATGTTTTCATGTATTCCCTCCACAAATGAAGGAGGTTTGGGGTTGGTTTATGTTTGTTTTATTTAAGGTGTATTGCACCACTGTACATGTTGGTGTATCCAGACAGCTGCTTCTTCCACTCTCTTTCTCTCCCTTTTTTACCTACTTGTATTTTGTCTATGTTTTGGGGACTTACTGTCCACACACTTTTCATTTTTCTGTTATTTATAAGGTCTTGTCTCAGAAACGCTAGCCGTTCAATATAAGGACAACATACTGATAATGCACCCAGACATTTCTTTTTTTTTTTACATCTATTTATATCGTAAAAAGGCATCAGCAAAATAGTGGCACTGCTTCCACTACAGCATTCTCTTTAACCACGAGACAGCCATGAGACATCATGGGAGACGGGGCACCATATCACAGCTCCTAGCAGTGCCCTTCAGTGCTGGAGGGCTTTGTAGGACTTAGGACCTCATACTAGGACTACATGTGCATGAAGTGAATCTAGCTCACAGTTCATAGCCCTCCCTCCAACAGACCTGGGCAGAGCCCAGGTAATATTTTCCCTTGTCTTAGGCTTGCCATATTAGAGGCAATAACATTTTCCAAATATATCAACGACAAATGGGAGATATCCAGGACTCCCACCTATTTAGAGAGTAAAGGTAATGGGGAGCATGAAAGGTACAGTGTGTACATATTTGTTGCCATCTGTGTGGGTCATATATGGGCCATATATGGGCAAATAAGCCTTTTCTTCCAGCAGAGGCCAAGAGCACTGAAGGACTTTGCTCCCAGAAACCACAGATATTAGAGAACACTGCTGATGAACGTATTTGTGAAGATCCAGAGGCACAGATTTTTTCTGAAATATCTGTGTTTTCTTACCCAGTAACTCTGCATCTGGAAAGACTTCTTCAGGCTCATAAGAAGCTGTTTAAAGCCTTAAGGTTAAATCCATAAGAAGTCTTAGATAGGAGACAAGCACTAATACAAAATTCAGATCCTTCAGAATCTCACTTCATTTAGCACCTAATCCCATAGTTTATGGGCTGTGACTGCCAACGTCATAGCCGTCAATGGTTCTTTCATAGAGAGCTCCTTACGTACCTAAAGGTTTACTTTTGGGCATGCTTGAAGCACTCACTCTTCACAGTGCTGATAAACTTAATGCGCAGGTCAGACCTTAATCCCTGCTGGATTCACAAGTATTCCTCTGCCTACCATGTTGCCTGTGATAGATGTTCATCATCTGTCTAATTAGGTTCCTTACAAAATACGGAGTTGGAAGACAGGATGGTAGCGTACCAGTATGTTTTGAGCTCCTACAAAAGATATCTGAGATATCCCTGCCTTAGTGACTAACTAGTACCAACCGTTCATTCTGTATACGTTGATCAACACACCATCCTTCTCCCCGCGGCCTCCATTTCTTTTCAACTTCTCTTCAAGTATTGCAATAAAAATTATAACCCACGAGTCATAAATAGAACCTATTCATTCCATTTAGACAACTGGAAGAACGTGGTGCTCTGTGAGCACTGCAATTTATGAAACTGGCTTCAGTATGCGTAGGGAAATCCCCGAGACTCACACACCTCAGCAAAGCTAGCTTTTTTCCCTTTCCTCACAAATGACTCCTTTGACCTCAACTTTACACGTAATACTTTTACACCTCTGCGCATCTCTGAATCTCTCTGCTCTCCCATAGAGCCAAACTCTGCCATTATTCTCTAACTGCTGGCTGGCTCAGAGGCAGTCTCTTCTCATTTCTGAGCTATTTACGAGTTAATTGGGTGCCACAATGTTTGCTGAGTATTTTTCTAAATGGCTCTTTGTTACCCTGACATAAATAATCATGACAATTGGCAATTTTTTATGGGAAATGCCCGTGGTTTTCCACTAAGAGACTTTTGGTTGTGCCAAAGCGGTGCAACTGGCAACAACCTATATGTTGAACACTGTTTCATACAGTTATGCCTGTGAAAGCTCTTGCAATACTGAAGGAATGTCAGTATTTTCAGAAAACATATATATTTATATATGTAGAGATTATAAAATAAATGTAGAGAACCCTTAAAAACATTCTGAGTACAAACCAACAGTTTTCAGCATTAAAAACACAAGTATTTACCATAGTTAAGATACTCGTAGTGTCTTAAATAGAACCATTATTCTACATTCCAACTATTGAGACATACTGCAGTATCCAATATGCCAGAGCACTGTAACTGTTAGTAAATGATGACTTTTTAATGGGAAACCCTGTACATGTTAAAAATATGATACTCTCCCTAATCCTATGTAACTAAAGATATCTTATGCAGATCATGAAGATTTAGAAACCTCTGAAAAACAGATGTGCCAAGCAACCCACTAAAAGCAAGCATATATTGAATTTATTTATTAATTTATACAGTGCCCATCTCAAAGCAGAGTCTGGAATCCTGTACAGAATAAACAAAAATTAAACCAAACTAGGCTCAGAGCCAAGAGAAATCAGCCGTACCAATAAAAGTGGGGGAGGTTGAAAGAAAACTATTCCAAAAAGAGATATGCATGTCTCCAGATACTGTGCTATCTTAGTGGACACATCAGAATGTCAATACTAGAAGTAACAGAATTACAATTTACAGCAAGGATAGAAATATTCAAGGGAAAAAAAGAGAATAATTATGACAGAGTTAATTTACAGCTATTGAAAGCCACAGTACAGAGGCTATTACAGTGGAGGAAATACAAACTGTGTGAATTTTGAATGAAGATTGAGTATGTATACTGTCACACATCTATAAGATTTCAGCTCTAACTATTGATCATATTGCATTTTATTCTTTGTTTGCAATATGTAAACAATAAGAAAACATTGCAAATACCGTGTGAGGGCTTTCTGGTGGGTATTCCCACAAATATATGAACTCTTATTCTATCAGTGTCCTCCTTCCCATATTTTATTTATAACACATCAGGGTTTTTAGTCCTTTTTAAAATTTTGATGACTTAGATGAATAATGATGAGGTAGCTGCCTAAATAGAGCTACTACGAAGAAATGCCTCTGAGATCTAGAAAGAGAGGACAACGAAGCAGCACATTTTATTTTCAAAAGGCACAAAGACCAGCCACACAATTAAAATGGCTTTTGCCTGCGTATCCTCTCCTGATTTTGACTCTTTTTTCATTATTATGTTATTTTACCTGTATCACTGGGGATGAGCTTTACAATCATTTTTTTCCTGGCATTCTCTCTCCCAGGACAGCCCAGTATCAGCCCTGTTTGTGACACACGCAATTTTACATGTTTATTCACTGAGGACATTTTCAGTGACTCCCCTGCTCTCCAACTCACCTACTCAGTTTTTCAGAATCTCTACCAAAACAGTCCTCTCCTTGTAAAACCAATGAAAACTTTAGCAACAGGTTCAGATTCCCTCACCATGGAACAAGATTTCAAAGTCAGATTTAACACCCAAATCCCGATCACAGAAAATCATCTGTGGTTCATCACTTAGTGGTTTTCAACTATTTATAAATAGGTGAAGTTTTACTGGATGCAAGTGGTACAGTAATACTACCAAAAATATCAATGCTACTGATGTTGAGCCCTAGAGAAAATGTAAACGCAGCTGAGACACGGAAAAAGGTATATGCTATAAATAGTTGCAAAGGATGGATAGTAATCAATAATGTGTGGGCCTAATTCAATTAATTTATTTTGCATTGCATATAATATTAATGCACTGAGACATTTTTCTGGAAAAAACAAAATCACTTAAAATACATAATTTTTAAAATATTGTTTTCAATGTTTTTCCAATTCATTTAGCATTTTGAAAACTGCTAGCTAAATTGTGTAACAATATGACGAGTTTAATTAATCTCTTACAAATATAACATAAAGGAACATACTATCCCAGGTTTCTTCTTAAAAATTATTATAAAATATATATTTCAAATTAGTAGATTAAGTCAAAATCCTTGACATTATTGCACAAAGCCCTCACAATTAACATTATATCTGGTTTAAAATATTTATATCTACATCTAAATATTTATTTCAAATACTAAGTTTGCTTCCTTAATTACACGTTAAGTTTTCAGGGAAGCTTCCCCTCATGCCTCTCCAGGCAGGTATCTGCATATCCAGGAGTGTAGAGAAGTATTGATACACACGCACAAACCATTTTTTGAGGGAAAGTTTAGCAGAACATGTCTTTAACTCCTATGATTAAAAAACATTTTCCCTTCCATTTTTCTAGGAATCTTTTATTAATTTAGATCATCCTGAATCAGCTTTATCAGAGATGAGGCTGTTCATACTTCTAATTATAACACACTGTTTTCATTTGCCCTTTACTCTAAGTAACTACAATAGATCAGGACACAATTTTCTCTCCCGGGTGTTTGCCTCCAGATGATTACTATTTTCTGAAAGTTTCAGCCAAAACAGCTCATTCCAAAAACACGGCAAAGAGAATACAGGATGCCTTGCCAGGGTTACTAAATTCTGGCAACTCATTCCTTTAAATGCTTTTGTGCTCCCAAACTTGAGGGCAAAGGTATAAAAAATAGAGGCAGGGAGGGAAGCTGGAATTGTAAAAGAGGGAAAGTAATGAAGGAAAGGGTCTGAGGGACAACCCTCTTCAATAAATTAAGTTGGGCAAGTCCAAAACTGGAGAAGAAAAAGAAAATGTACAAGACCAATTCTCCAATACTTAGTAGCAACTTACAGAGTTATATCACAGAGCTCCAACAACACTCACGGAATCGTGGGATCACTCAGGTTGGAAGGGACCTTGGTGGGTCTCCAGTCCAATCTCTTACTCAAAGCAGGATCAACCCAGAATTCAGATCAGGTTTTCTTAGGTCTTTGTCCACTTGGGTCTTGGAAACCTCCAAAAGCTGGAGAGTACACAACCCCTCTAGACCTCTATCCCAAAGCTTAATTACCCTCTAAGTGAATTTATTTTTTCTTGTATCTGGTCAGATCCTCCGCAGTTCCAATTTGAGCATTACCTTTGTCCTGCCACTGTGGACCTCAGTATGTTCTTGGTCACCTCCTCTTTTGTCTTGGAAGGTTTGGAAACAATGCCAAGACAAGCTGCTGTGGAGAAAATAAGGACATTAAAGCTGGATTACTGCAGAGACTGAGAGCAGGAATTAGAAGAGATAGTGCAGTAAGAGCACTCTGGTAAACACCTAGGATGGAAACAGAGGGAATGAGCATGGGAATTAGGACTAACAGACAAATTCTGTAATGTTTTCCAGAAACTTTGGGCTACACATGTAATTTTGACCACATTTATAGGCAGATAGTCTGAGCACAGTGTCTCATTCTGGGCAAGGAAAAACAGTGGAAACTTTGGATTTAATTAGATGTGTGCCACAACTTCTTATATTAAAAATCAGAGATACTAGCAGTTCCTCATTTCACGGAAATACTGTGATAAATTAGTATTTGTGATGCATGACAAACACCACGGAAAAGTTCACAAAGAAGGATTAATGTCTTGAAAGCAGAATGTGAATAGTGTACAGTACATATGGCCTGAGATCACACCTGAACCAAGGAAGGCAAAAAGAATGAATAACTTCTCATTCAACAATATTTATTTCTGTGTGCTAAAGGAGGTTTGGTCCCACAGAAACAAACAGTGCTCTGATCATGTAGTTGGCATTGTATCACTGTAAGTACAGACAAGGGAGATGAATTAAGGCTACTCTCTTAATTCTTACCTTAACTAGGTGTTTACTAACTTTGGAATTACTAACTTTGCAACTTTAAGATGTTCTTTTAATCCAGTTTTCTGTATGTGATAATAAAACATGTACCTATTTAACTGATTTTGATGCAAGAGAACAACTGATAAATTAGAAGCACACAGTCACGAAAAGCCAATGGCATGCCAGCTGTGATGACTGCTGTGGTATTTGCCATAGCTTACAGGTCTGAACTGCTATTTATTAACATTAATTTCCCCATGTGCAACCATTTTTTTCAGGCACTTTCTGAGGTCGGCTATTGTACAAGTAGCTTAAACCTGTTTTCATATGGAGCTTGTTCAAAATCTCATTACTGAAAATGGGAACAGTTCAACGGATGTGGATTGAAATCAATGGATTTTGCAAGAATGCCCATATTTCTGAATGCAAAGCTACAATTCAGCTAGGTACTTAGCTATGTGCATACTAATTGCATACTAATAGTCCTTTTGATATCACTGAGATTACCAATGTTATTGAAACGAATCATACACATACCTATAATGCCAAGTAAGAGCTCACGCTAAACTTAGAGAAAAGAAGGGACAGGAAAGACCAGGAATATGATAAGCGATGGATATGTTATTACCTCACAGGCAATGCAAACAGAAGAAAGGAGACAGAGGAGTATTAGTAAACGGTCGGGGGAAGTGTTCAAGAACACATACTCAAGATGCACATAAAGCCTATAGAAAGTTTTTCATTCTCTTTTCCCCAAAAGCTTCAGCTTTTGTGCTTTTGGAATGTTTCTGCTTCTAGAACTTGCAGCTTAGTGGCACATGGGGATCTTGCCTTTTTAGCAATATATTGAGAATAATTCAGTATCAGATTACGCTCCTGAATGAAGTTCAAAGCAGTAGAATAGAAGATCTGAGATTTATCTATTGCTTGTTTGGTACAGAAGAATAGTGCACCATTTAACTCATGTTCTTTACTAGACCATATCATGGGAAAAAAAAAGCATAAACACAGCTGAATTCATTTTGACCAATGATGTCGCAAATGCGTCAATATAATCCATTGTATAAATATTGGGACCAAGCCTGCAAAACCTCATTCATGTGAATAATCCCACCAGTACGGAGTCTAGATTAAAGGATACACATAAAAACCCAGAAGAGTTAGGGGTTTAAGCTCATCATTTTAGAGAGAGATAATGTTCATATAAACATCCAAACTTCTGGGGCACTCATTAGAATCAAAGTGCAAAGCTCTTGGGGTTTGACCATTAACATGCTGGCACATAACACTCTCTGTGAAGTAATCAAGCCCTTCTTCAGAATTATATGATCATCCCTGTGTATACCCCAGCTTCTTAAAATTTTCAAAAGCTTTCTAGCTTTTGATTTACTACTTTTCTGGGGTTTATCAACTGCTTTTAGTTTCTTGGCACACTCCCAAACTCATCTGGGTAGTAGCATGAACCCAGTGATCTCGGCATCTAGAATTCTATCTTAAAAAGCCAAATACCTTTCTTACTGTCATGATCAGTTCAAGCTTTCAATACACAAAATTGTTCTCTCCTGCAGTGTACACACACACACACACACGGAGAAATAACCATTCTCTCAACACGGCACACACAGAGATGACCCGACTGCATTTTTTTGTTTGCTGTGTCACTTAACCTCACTGTTTTAAAACCAATGTTTCCTATATACAACGGTAATTGGAAATGGCCTTAAACAGCCTCTCAAGAACACAATTATGTTATATAATGATATCTGAGAATTAGCAAGACACCGTATCACCTTGTTTATCCATAAGTAACAGGGTATGATGAATGAGAAAACCTGATCCTAGCTAATGCCTTTCTGACCACCAAAATTCACTAAATGGATGATCCTAATTGTTTCCTAGTGCTCCTGAAATACCATATTCACAAAACTTTCCTCTTATAATCTATATAGATAGTCCTATTTAAAAATAAAATCTATCTGCTTATGCTTCAGGCCTTACTTTAATGAAATTCTACCCTTATCGTAGCTGTGGCCACACAGAAACCATGGAAGTGACGTTACAGACCAGGATTTTCACTTATGTAAAATACAATCTCTCCTTTGCCAAACCTTGGGGATTGCTCAACTGTTTAATTTTGCATAAGTTTTTGAACTATTTTTTAGATGATTCAGAATAATCACAAACCTTATTTAACACAGGACACATTTTACTGTTTCACCTATCTCTGTTAGACTTTATTATTTCGGGACCAAAAAAAAAAAAAAAAAGAAAAAAAGCTTTCCCATCCCAAAATGCAAATGCTATTTGTAGCTAAGATCCATGGTAAAAGGCACTATAAATATTAATTTATTAATTGCTTTAACTGACAGAGAAACTAAGTATCATGAGGTTTCCCAATTCTGATCAGGTCTCCTGTGCCCAGTATTCAGTTACCAAAACAAACTTACCATAAATTGCAGTTTGCACTAGTGCTGCACAGTCACAGAAGAACCAGTTTTCATGGAGATGGGTCACGTTAGTAAGTCCACTGCCCCAGCCACTTTGCTACTTAACCTGTTTTTCCTTGCAAGGGTAAAGTCTGCTACTCTCCCATGCCTTGAGCACACTTGGAACTACAACTCTGCTGCATAATGAACGTGCCTGTCGCTGCCAAGGTTCGGAAAACATTTGGGCACAGGTGTCAGTTCCTTGTCAGCCTCCAGGGCCAATAAATGGAATCTCTGCAATGTAAAATGAGACAATACATTCACAAAGTCATTATGTTTTCCCAGAACATGCTAAGCTCCAAAATAAATGCATTTCAAGCCTTATAACACCCCCGTATTCATAAGGCTCATTACTGTTTTTAATTTTGCTTGCTGCTTATTTACTGTTTACTCTCTTGCTTTACTGCCCTGGTGAAATTGCTGTTAATTGATACCCCAAATGGAAAGAGACAAAAAAAGGAACGCAATTCCAGAAATGCTTGGTCCCTAACTAATCCCACCATAGACTCACTGCTGCCAAGATGGCACCACATTAAAAGGTTAAAAGAACGTCTTCCAAATTTCTGTATCCTCTTTAATCTCTCTTGTCAATCTTTTAAAGTGGCTTTTTGGCAGTGAAAGTAGCCATCTCTATCCTGTGACAAAATACTTTTGACAGAAGAGATGACCTTACAAGCAAAATTATGATGTCTTTCTAATGACTGCAGCTGTCTTAGCATGATTTTCATAGAAACAAAGTCCCTCTGAAGAGTGAGAAATATGACAACTTTTCCCTAAAAAAATATTTCCCAAACAGTAGGATTATCAGCAGACTCTCATACATTAGCTTTTCAGGGAGCACTTCCCCATGATTCTTTAGTAATTTTTGAATAGCATTCCCCAGGGATACACAATCCCACTCCCCACATGTGGCACAGGCGCTTCGCTTGGTTTTGTTCTTGTTAATGAATCATATTCTACTTGCATCGAAAAATCTTTGCTGTCCCTTGAAAATCCCACCGAACGTCCCTCAAGCTGCTTGCTTACCCCAGTGCCACCTGTATCTGTCTCCATTGATAATGGTACCAGCTTACATCTATCCGGCTACACAGATGCCAGCTTCGCTCTGTCTCAGAACACTCCAACAAACCCAGTCTGTTCCATGCATAATTTCATAGGTTGAGCCCCCATATCTTATGATGGCTTAAAAACTGCTCGTCTAGGCAAAGTGATTTGCAAATTTGCATGGGCTTTTGTGCATGCTGTATTGTGAATGTATGCTTTTAATGTTTGCATTCATTTTGGTTCAGACTCATTCTACTGCACAATATTGTAAAAAATCCTCTATGACTGGCAAAATTATGCAGTAAAACAAGTACAATCAGCTGATAACAATAAAGAATGGGCCACGATTGTTCATTTCCTTAGCAAGAAAACAATCAATTTAGCAAAGCAACAAAATCAATGAAATATCAGCCATTCCCCAGCCACTGCTTTGCTTTCTCCCATCTGAACTCTGGATCCTTTCATTCTGTGATGGCATAAATGACAACAGGAAGATTGGAAACGATGGCCACAGTGCTCCTTCACCTTTCTCTCCAGAGCAAGACCAGCAGAGAGGATTTCTAAGGATAAAGTCATACAGAAAACATACACTCTGTTGTTTCAAGGAAATTTAAATTTGAACAGCACACAATAGATTGGATTTTGATACTGTATTCGTCCACAGACAGTGGGAAAAACCTATCACTTTGTGATAGGCAGCAATCTGAGACTATTAGTGGAACTCACAATACTTTGTATTGCATATGAAATAATAACTGACTGCTGAGTTATGATAACATTTTTAGCTTCATGAGCAAAGACATTAAGTTGTAATTTATAATCAGCTTCAAATTAATAGAATTTAACTCATCTGGAAATTTTCTTGTTGATGAAAGTTAAGATTAAGGTAATAAACTGTTTTTTAAAAGTACACCAGTGATATTACTGCTAAAGCTTATTTTTGCAGTTCTTTCACAATAATTTTCTTTCAAAAATCACATCATTTAGTAATATTCACTAGCAATTAAATACATTTCAATAATACCTTATTTCTAAATGTTAATATTGCATTCATTTTTTCAGTTAGCTTTTAACTCTGTAGCTTTAAGTGAAAAGTCTTACAGATTAGCTGATAAAAATAGCAACCTTTTACAAGATTAACCCATTCTTTTGCAGCTTTGCAGATTAGTGAAATATATTCCTTGAGAAATGAAATGCATAGGCCTTTTACATGAATAAGGCTTGCTATGCAAACTGATTGTTCATAGGGCTTAATCCTGCCTCCATTAAAGCTTACAGGAGTTATTCATCAGCTGCAATGTGACCGTGATATTGGATCACTAATAGTAGCTTTATAAAAAAAAAAAATTTTTAAAAATATTTGAGTATGAAAATTTTTGAAATCCAAGTCAATGTTTTCTATGAAATCTCTGTAACGCTTACATATTGACAAAAATCACACACTACACTGCTAAAAACAGTCTGTGTGAGGCAGTGAATGTGATGCTTCTTAACAACACATTTTCAGTTATTACTATAAAATTGTAATTAGATAGTAAATTACATTGTTAATATTCACTTTGAACAAATAAGTGTTTGTAGTTGGAGAACTGGGCATTATTATGGTAGCACAGGGACCTATTCACCAAGTAAGACATAGACTTTCTTCATAAAAGTTATTCTATTCTGTAGTTTTTCTTATGAACTTGCATGAAATGCTAGGTTTTTATGTGCACTATTTGCTGAAGTCATCTTTGCCAACATCAAAATCTATATTTCCCTTTGGGGAAGTGCCAAAACAAGCATTTTTCTCATCTGGTTCCACTATCCAAAGAATACAAAGAAATGAAAGAATCATTTCTCCTTGTACAGAAAAAAGATTATGTAAATGAAATGACAAACCTAAAGTCTGATCAGTTGTACAGGAACATTAACATTTCTTTCTCCATTGGAAAAAAAAAAAGTTACTCTAATAACGTTTACATGATATACTAAAATATGCTTAAATATACTAATAATATATATTATATAGGAAAGACACTTTACGTATATATTATATATAATAATAATATAGTATAATATTATACTGTAATATACTTGAACAGATATATAATAATATGTATTGCATCTGGAATATCATTAATATTTAAAAATAACAAATCCTTGATTGGTTTCAATTATTTTTGCTGAGATCTCCCCCTTATCTTTCCCCCTTTCTACGAATAGTTCATTCTGCAGTTGAGGAAGTTATTTTGGAACATGTACAAAGTTTTTTCCCAGTTTGAATACAAGGAAAGATTGAAAATACGCTTTATTCATTATGTCAAATCATTTGCAACGTATTTTGCATATCTACTGTTTATAAAAGTGGAAATTTGGATTTAGAAAAACGTCTCTGAAAACATGCTAGAATGCGGTTCAGTGATGAACTTTTGCAAATTATGTTTTGGGCATGTAAAATACAGTTTTAACTATGATCCAGTGATCTCCAGAAGACAGGCTTCATTACACACAGAGCTAGCTAGCTCTGAAGTAGGCATGCACAGAGATGTCTCATTCCATGTGTATAATATCTTGTAGGAGATGTGTGAGAAAGCAAAGTCTGTATCCCTTTAGAATGTTAGGAATCACCACTTTCCAGCTTCAGAAAGCTATCAACCATACCATAACCATAGCACTTCTGCACAGAAAATTGGCAGGACTGAAACTACAGAAGGCAATTCTCCATTTTGCAAAAAGAGGATAAAACAGTTCGGGTAGAGTTTGATTTTAAAATTTCAGTGATTGATTGACTCTGCTCATAGAGCATTAGAATAAGTCCCAGGAGAGAGAGATGAGTGAGCAAAGAGGAGGTAAAGCTGCCAAAAGGTGCATGATAAGTACATTTATCACATGGTTTTGCAATTTATTTTATATGTCTCCAATTTTTCACATAGCCTACATTTGTAATCACCATGTGAAAAATTAGGGAGATGTGATAAATTAAGTTGTGAATTGTGATTTCTAATAAGTTAATCATTTATCCATGCAATTTAAATTTAACTTCTAATCACATCTAGTCTTTCAGGACGCAAAAGACCAAACAGAGGAAAACATGAGGATGACCAAAATGAGAAAAACTAAAGACAGAAAATATGCTTCATCAATGTAAATGCACTTTCATAAACTAGTGTCTTGATCCATTATTTCTGGAATAAATAATTTCAACTGTACAACTGAAATTGTGATTTCAGAATCGCAAACCACATAGGAAATTTTATGACTAAAATGAAGTATCTCTTAAACCGAACTGCCTTTAGGTAGTACTATCACATTGTTGACCCATTAATCCATTTCCTCAGGACTTAATCCATTCCAAAATGTCTTAGCCATTTCTTTATAATATGCTATACAAAGAAAAGTTTTTTGTTTTGTTGAACCACAGCCATTCTGGAATCCTTAAGAACATATTTATATGTATATATCCATTCATTTTGTTCTTAAAATTATAACACTGATACTAATAGCACTTTAGCAACCCAGTATGTAACTAAAACTACTGCATCATCAACTAAAAAAAAAAAATTATAAGCTAAGTATTTAACTAGTTTGGATAAAATCCATTATTTTCATTAATGGATCTCATTTTTATTTTATTGGGGTTTTTTACTATCAGATTAAAAGCACATTTTTTATTGTTGTTCCTAATGCAATTCTGTGTGATATGCTCAGAATGAATGGAATACTTATTGTTTTAATTATTTTTTTCATTTTGTTTTTTATCCCACTCTGTTCCCATTATTTACTACTTTTAAGATGGGTATCATACCATTTGCTGTGTACACAAGTGCACATACACTAAACATGCATATATATGTACATAAAAACCTTTATGTATATATACATACGCACTTTTAGAAATCTATTATAACTAATTCTTTCTGCTGTTGGACAGAAACATAGTAGATCTAAATAATAAATAGTTACTAAACTGCTATATAAACTTTAGCAATATTTACAAATTTTAAACTATCCTTCCCCACCCTAAATGATTGAGCCAATTTACTCAATGAAAGTAAGTAAACTCACATTTCAAATTGCAATACGAAGTTGAACTCCATCTGATACTTAAAAGACTGTAAAATATTAAAACCACTTGTTTAAACATTTGGGTCATGTAAATTCCAGGAGACCTAAGTGTAGAGTTTCCAACATAAATAGTCATGACTGTCATTCTTGTAGGTGAAAGTAACGCGTGGGATGAGAGAAAATCTTTAAAGCCAGGCTCCACTCTTGATTCCAATGTAATTTCTATGGGAGTGTTGCCACTAACTTCTGTGGACTCAAATGTAATATCTTAAAATGTAAGGTGCAGTGGATATTAACTTAATTCTTTGCTTAGTCAGGTAGCTGCTTGTCTAATCTGAAAGCATCGTATAATTCTTATCTGCTGTATCTCCAAAAAGATTGTTTTTTGGACTGGCTATTTAAAAAAAAAAAAAAAAAAAGGATGTCCCTGAGCCTGCTATCCAGGTACAGTTGTAAGTCTTGTACACAGTCATCTAGTATATAGAGAAAAAACGTCTGTAGAAAAAAAAAAAAATCTCAAATTACTGTCTGCGAGGGCAAAGTCTAGTCTTCAGGAAGGTAGTGATAATGGCACACAAAACATCGAGCAAGGCCAGTTTATACCAATTAAACATTTGGTCTGAATTGCTTATAGTAACTTTCCCATGACTACAGTTTATATTTCTCTCCTCATTGTAACTGAGAACAGTACTTCGCATTCCACAAAGGTTTAAAAACACCCTCTCAGTGAAAGTCAAAGTTATTATTCACAGCCTATAGAATACCCAGTATCATTAAAGATTTACTACTGCTATTTTGAGGGCTTCTGACAGACCAATAAAATTATGTGCACTGAGCACAAACAAGGAAAACAAAGAATTAAAGATAGTAGAATCAGCATATTTACAGGTATTGTGACTTCCCATGAAATGGACAAATAATCTCAATTATACCATTGTTTTCTATACAGCAGACTCATAACAAAACTTTCTTGGGCTTAACTCTCACGAATCGCTGATAGATTTTTACTTACGGTATGCAAGGAATAAGCAAGCAGGAAAATCCAAATCGTTAATTGCACTTAGAGAGTTGACCACTTTGATAACCACGGTGAATGCACCGTTACTTTAGTAAACAGAAGGTTTTGCTTTTCTACACAATTTCATCCTGTATCATACTGTACACAGTTGTAACATCATGATATATCATGCTTAGACTTCCAGTATCTGAATCGCCAAAAGACCTGAGCTGTGGAACCTGCTCTACTGTTTAAACAGTAGCATTCATCCTGCTAGTTTTGTTGCCAAAAGGCACCATTTCTTTTAGAGTGTGGCCATTTTCCTTACAGAGAAGCCAGGCTAGAAACTGAGCCTACGATTTGCTTGCCAGAAGGTATATCTGGAATTCCTTTCTGAACCTGATAGTAGGCAACTCGACCTCCAAAGTCGAACATTCTACTTATGAAGTCAGCTTACCGCTCATGCTCATGAAGCTTGATTTATTTTTACCACATCCCAACCTACCAAAACATGTATTGTTTATTTGACAGAAAGAATAAGGCAGTTGCTCCCTGTTCCTGTACTGCTCAGAAGTTGTAAGCAATGCCATCTGGAGCAGACTAGAAGTTGGAAGGTTGCCAGAAGGTACTCCATTAGTTTACTAGGGAAATGCGCAAGATGATGCTTTCTGGAGGCTGTATGGCAACCAATGAAATAAGATCTTACGAAGCCACAAAGTATTACAATAAATGACGGTAGGATTTTAAAAAACGTGCACTATTTACCTTTTTGTCCACTGAAGACAAAAGGGCTTTTATGACTGACACTATTTTGGCTAATATTGTGTGCATCTTGAAAATCTCACCCAAAAGACTTTATTGTACACTGTTGACAAAAGTTAGAATAGAAACAATATTTTGAAGCTCAAGTATATCTTACCTGCTACAAATTGGCAATGGAAACAGGTTTCTTAATATAGTTTGGCAGTAGGAAATCATGGTAAGATTTCAACCCATAAAAGTGGTTTAAAGAAAAAGGTTGTCGAAGAGGAGAAATCATACGTCAGCATCATCTTAATATGGTGACACATGCTATAGAAAATTCATTGGTTAAAATGTAGATGATTCAAGTTGCTCTTGCTAAATGAAAAGGGTAACGATCCTTTCCCCCTAATTCTGGAGATAGAATACAAAACCCATGTCGACTGCACTTACCTAAAACCCCAGGCTGGTTTTAGGTGGTATTTCTATCCTATTGGAAATCTCATTTCAGACTCTTTGGCAAGTTTGGGTTTTTTTCCAATAGCATCATACTACGCATAGAGAATCAATCCAGACCTATCTACAGATGTCTTCCACAAAAAGCTGCTGTTCTGAGGAATGAATCTTCTCGAGCAGCATTGGTTTCCACAACAGAAGACAAAATGCAAGTACTCTTGTGCTGATAGTGAAGGGTTACAGAAATATATAATTTGTTTCTTTATCACTTTCTATGTAGACTTTGAACTGGCATGGAAAGGGTTCATGTCCAATAAATTTGAGAGCTTAAGAAGGAAATGTCTCCCTCTAGTCATAACTGTAAATCTGCAGACAGTTTTTCTGCCTTTTTTTTTTTAAACCTGAGGAAAAAAAAGGTTCAATGAGAGTTGATATCTTTATCTCTACCATTGTCTACAGAGGAAATAAAGGAAAAATTGCCTCAGTCTCTGTAAAAATTAATGAAGGAAGAAATCTGTTTTGCTTCCTCTTATGAGCAAAGCATATGTGTTAAAAATCAGAAGCTAATTCTGTGGTTTACACAGCAAAATTAAGATGTGGAACAATCCTGGTGAAAGTACAAGTGTTGTATAAGTATCTGAATATTCTTGCTATGGGCTGATCCTAATTTCTGGACTGCTGGATGGTTCAAGTCTGGCAGAAGTTTCAGCGATTTTCTTTACTTGAAAAAAGAAATTAAAATCACAATGTGTGGTGCTTGGCATGTAGGTCTCCTAGGTTTAGGAAAGCACTGACACCAAACAATTTTACCTTAACTATTGGTATGTAATTCAGTCCAAAATCCTACATATAAATGATGCCACCATTTTCATTAAAAACAAAAACCACCACCGATAAAAGAAAACCTGAGTTCATATTAAGATAATACTAAGGTGGAAAATCCAAGCCTTCAGAAATCAGTAGATACCAGGATTTAGCTTGCACATATCATCTTACTTCAGCTTGATATGTTTAGATACAGTCTTTCATGATGTGACCTCATGTTATTTTTCCACGCTGTAGAGTGTCCTGGGGGGTTGGTTTTATACCAAGTTTGTTATGTACAATGTACACATATTGCATCTTCACGTTCTACATATTTAATAGCAATTTTCATCTTCTAAGACATACTCATGGCTGAGTTGTTCATTAAGCAATTTTTAAAGTTTTATGGCCCCATGAACAATAATTTTTTGTGGAAGCAGACTAAATTGTATGCTGTGATAATTACACCAAACTAATTGTAGGTAAAATTAGCAAGGGGTCAGACCAATTTAGTTTCACAAGAAAATATATGCTTTGCTTACACCTTAAATGATCTTTAGAAAATTAATCAAGTAAAACTGAATCTCCTTAAATCAACATATATAATTTTCTGTACGTTTTCTGTGAAACAGGAAGTTTTAACATTGCTTTGAAAAATGAAACTTACTAAATTTTTTTTTTAATTATCATTTTCATTTAAATTACCAGTTAACTTTACCCTAGAGAATCAAACAACATGAGTCTTTTCCACTTTACCGGTACATTAAAATGGTACTCAAACACAGCAGGTAAGAGAGAAACATCGATAATACAAGTATATTTTTTTAAATCTCTTTTACTACCAGCTATAATATCACCCCAATAACGGTCCCTAATACTATGTTACTCACATAAAATTTCTTTAGATTTCCTGTTTCTATAGTGATACAAGTTCTCCAGACAATGTAAAGTCCATTGTGGAGCTCTTATATAGATGCCTTTGATGTTTCAAGTATGTCATTCAAGTGGTGTGAAAGAGTTGTAGCTGCTCTTTCAGTCAACAGTAGTACAGCCTTATTCCCAAGCTCCGCTCCAGAGGTTTAGTTCACCTCTAAAAGAGTAGATGAGACTGACCTAAAATCCAAGCAGCTGGACTGTACTCTAGTCAGGCAAATTTCACACATGATGAGCAATATGCTCCTCATTTTCCTTGTTTGAGATTGTTTCTGGCACTACCCCTTTACTTATAAGAATTTGTACTAATCTGAAAGTTTTATTGTGTATAAATGATATTTTATGACTTTACAGAATAACACTTTGGATACTCACTGACATATAATACATATCACCGGTTGCTAAAGGCCTAGAAAACTGCTCAATAACTGGCATTTCAATTATTTCAATTGAAAAAAAGAATTGCAATTGTTCCAAAACAACAATTCTTTTATTTTCTAGTAAAATATTATCCCCCAAAAAATTCATATGAAGACATTATTTCTTCAGCAATCTTACTGATTCAAATAATTTCAGATTTTGTTGCATAAAATATTGAGCATATAATAAACACTAAACAAAGCATTACACATATAATACTAATACTCACTAATTGTAATACTTAGTATGCTTTGGAATGACTTGAAACAACCCTGCCAAAATAAAATAGTTGAAACCAATTATTTTGATGCAGTGTTCCACCAACACGTTAACTGAAATTGAGTTTTTCCCACCACAAAATTACACATTTGAATTTTTCAGTACAAAAATGATTCCATCAGGTGTTTTTGATCAGCTATAGCAAACACCAGACTTTTCCTAAATTATTTGAAAGGTACTTCCTTTTTACCTCAAGGACTTAAGGATGAACACAGCAGAATTTGTATTTTTTTGCCAGCATAAAGTATTCCTTGCATTTACAAACTGTCTTAGTACAACTGTCTGCATTGTCTTTACTGGTAAAAGTACCAAAAATGTCATATTTACAGTGACCATCTTGCTGAGAATGAAATGGTTCCTGTCTGTTTCATCACATTTGTCCAGAGAAGGGCAACGAAGCTGGTGAAGGGTCTAGAGAACAAGTCTTATGAGGAGCGGCTGAGGGAACTGGGGCTGGTTAGCCTGGAGAAGAGGAGACTGAGGGGAGACCTCATCGCGCTCTACAACTCCCTGAAAGGAGGTTGTAGCGAGGTGGGGGTTGGTCTCTTCTCCCAAGTAACAAGCGATAGGACAAGAGGAAATGGCCTCAAGTTGCGCCAAGGGAGGTTTAGACTGGACATTAGGAAAAACTTCTTTACTGAAAGAGTGGTCAGGCCTTGGAACAGGCTGCCCAGGGAAGTGGTGGAGTCACCATCCCTGGAAGTATTTAAAAGACGTGTAGATGAGGCGCTTAGGGACATGGTTTAGTGGGCATGATAGTGTTGGGTTGATGGTTGGACTTGATGATCTTAGAGGTCTTTTCCAACCTTAATGATTCTGTGATTCTGTGATTTCAGTGAATTCGGATCTAGAGCTTGTTTGCCATTCATAAAGGACTTGATTTTTTCTGCAAAAAACATCAAAACCAATCCAACCTACGTTGTTTTTTGCTATTTCATGGATGCTTGCATGCCAGTTTATAAAGATTTCTTTGGAAGACAACAAGAGTTGCTTTGTAGGCTACTGGACTGGAAGCCAGGATACTTTATATGACCTTGAGCAAGTCAATTACCTACTGAGTGTCTTTGTCTTCCCCTTATCCCATGAACTCTTTGAAGCAGAGACTCTTTTTAATGAATAATTCTGGGAGGTGCTGTTTAAAACATGCAACTGTCAACGAGGTACACCAGAGACTCACGTCAACAGCAGATTTGTGAAGGTGACTGTCCTCTGGTGAAGAAGTCGCATAAGTGAAAGACAGCAGAGCCCTTAAGACGCCCACTCTTACATCTGCCGTGACAGAGGAGAAACGGATGGTAGTATTTTGCATCATGGCAAAAAGTAGGTACTTCCTCACTGCTACAAATGGAAACGCTTGAACACACAGATGTTAACTATTTCACACTCATGCTTATTAAGGTCTATACACTCATAATATAGGTAAGACATTACATCACCTTGAAAGAAAAATGTCTTATGGACAAGGAACACATAGACACAGACCCTGCACCTCAGAACAGGCCACTTAAAGTTTAAGGAGCAAAGATGATGCCACAAAGACACACAGCATTTATAAAATCTTTAAACATTAGCTTCAGTAAAGTAGCTACAAGAAATGCCCTCAGAGATAGAAAATCTAAGAAAAATAGTACTGGCATCTAATTACAGCAGTAGAGTTTGCTGCTTTTATCTGTAATTGGACTGTATAGTCTTTCATTCTAATTTACTTTACATCTAAACTGTGATAATCAAGACAAGCAGAACAGAATGGCTTGTAACTGGCTATACCACCGACACCAGTTAATGCCTAATTATAACAACTAAATTAAAGAGGGGACTGTAAGGAGGTTGAGTATCAGTTTGAAGTATTTAATTCTGTGGAAAGAAATAGAGATTTTAAATCCTAAGTAAAAAAATCAATATTATGGCTCATTATATTGGTATTGCTAAACAGATTAATGAAATTAAGTATTTTGTTTTTCAAAGAAAAGTTTTATCATGATGTAAAGACGGCTTTTAACAAAAGACCACAACAGAGGAGGAAATTCACATTCCAGACCAATTTATAAACCAATCTAATCTGGAAAAAACAATAGGTGGAATCGACTTTCCCAGGATCTCTCTGAGAGTTGCAGAACATGTTACATGAATGTGGATTTACTGCAGCATTCGGAAAAAGTGTACACACAGTATAAAACAGAAGGAAAATCAGGGATCCCAGGAAACATTTTGGCATAAATCTAACTTTTAATTAAAATCTTTTTGAAAGCTCCAAATACAAATTAATTATCTTGGAAAGACAGGTTAACCAAAAAGAATAATGTTTCCTACCAGAATGCATGCAAATAAAGAAAAGCAATTTGGGAATGCTGAGCACTGTTGAGCTGTAGCTAGCACAAATTCTAAACACACTGTTTTAGGAGTTACAACATAAATTGGTCATCTACATGTTGAACAGACTACATAAGAATTCATCTTCTGGGATTTGGAAAAGGAGCAAGGGGAATATAAATGGTTGTTGTTAGCGCTCTTGCTAAGTTGATCCGTAATATTCCAATGGTAGGTGGATAAAGAACTAGTTGGCATTCATGGTGCATGTGGCATGATTTGGTCCATTCAATATCTTTGACAGAAAGCAGTAGAAAATATTGAGAAAAATGAAAATATTCACATTGTTAAACCTATAAACTCAAAGAAAGTAGAATCTGCTTTTATATGGCAGTCATAATTATTTTGAGTCTTCATCATGAACCCAAAGTTGGTGACTCTGAATTTCTAAAACACTTAAACACTTCATATGTTCATCAGATAGCTCACCTGTCCCTTCTATAGCAGAATTCAGGGTGGGGAGGGGGGTGCAGTGATCACTTTTTTATCAGATGTAAAATGAGGATAGTGGAAATTCTTTTCTAAAGTTTTAGGAATACTTTGCTAGTTCCTAAACTCACTAAGGCAGAAACCGTGCTCCTTAAGAAAGCAAGACCTCTGCAGTCATCGTTGCCCATCTTTGAGGTGTCACTGACCATTTAACCGTTGGCCAATTTCAACCAAATTTGAAAAAGAGTAGAATTTCTTCTCAGTTCTTACTGGTTTTATGAAATTCAGCATGTTGGAAGAGGAGAATAACTTCCCTTGGTGTCCTCATCATGCATAAAACCAAGGTAATTCTTGCTAACAAATCAATGCACAAGTCAGACAACTAACTTGTGAGTCATTCCAGATTACTCATGGTGGTGTCCACCCAGGAGGGTTCCCACAGGGCTTACTGCCAGGACAGGCACAATACACAGTGTTGTGTGTACAGTGCGCAATACGATGCACAGTACAAGGGGGCTCCAATAGCTACGCTTTGGCACTGAGGTGCCATCTGACCGAAGAAGGGTGTGCATTCCTGAAATGAAAGGCATTGTAATCACAAATTAAACAATTTCACAGACCAGAAAATGAAAAGTTCTTAGCATTGATGTTTCCGCTAAGTAGGGGACTGAACAAAAGAAAGGTATCTGATCTTCAGTACTGCTCCAGATTACGAAATTTTGCTTCAAACAGATGAGCAACAGATGAGGCTTCTTAGATATGTTGCATTATAATTACTAACAGGCAGATAAGCCTTTTCCATCTTTTTTTGCTTGTACACAAATTACAGAAGTTCTAAGATAGAATTCCCAGAATTTCACATACCCATGAATATAAATGAAGAAAAAGATGCATAATCTAAAACTATACATCCCAGTTCTGAACCATGGCCTGCATTTTCAAGTTCAGGATGATCTCTATTGCATTTAACTACCACCAACAGAGCAAAAAGAATATTCATATTTGATGTTAACAGAGCCTGTTGAAAAATTACAAATACTATCAGTGGCTTTTGGTGCTGAGGTAGTAACAGTGAACAATCACACGAAGTGATATGTCAGAATGGTAAAAACTAAAGGGAAAAATTTTCTACTATGAAGTTAGATGTTCTTTTTTCCTCCTCTTCCCCCCCAATTTCACCTTTGACTGCACCTGCAGAATTCCATATCAAGCACAGATGAAAAGAGTGAATGGAATCTCATCCAAATTTATTAATGAAGATAGTTCCCAGGTGAATGGTAATACTATCCATCTTTTACAAGCAGGCAGATACAACAGTTTAAATTACTCAGAAAGAGTGGTTTAAAGACTCTTCTGGATTAAAGGTTTATTAGATTGTGATATAGACCTGAAAGTAAGTGCCAGCCATTTCACACACCTGAAAAAGCAAATATTAAAGCACTTCCATAAATTTGATAAGCAACTTCCTTTCTTTTGTGTCCAAACAAAACAAAAAAGATTCACCACTCAACAATGAAGACCTGAGACATTTACACCAACACTTTCACATTTTAAAGAGCTCATAAACACGCCCCCTATTACACTCCTAATTTGAAGATAAATATTGCCTTGAAAGGAACAGAAGCAGACTGAAATAGAGGATTCCTTCCAAACGTCCAGAACTTTATCTGAAACTTAAATCACCCAAAGACAAAAGTGTTCCTAGCAGTAGCTGAAACATGAATGACAGATTTCCTGAATTATCACACCCGTTCCCCTGCTGTGAGATTCAAACCCCAAGTGTCTGAGCCTCACAAATCCTCTGCTCATTTAAAGCCATAGACCTAAAGCATTTGCACGTATCCAGGACTAGAACATAAATGAAAGGGAATAGCTTTTTTGTTGTTTTAAAAGAAAGACAAAAATTGTTGCATGATCAGTTTTGAAGATTCAACTTCTTAAAATCCACACTGTAGAGAAAGCCCACACCTCCCAATGCCGCAGCAGTGTAAGGAGCTCCAAGCATCTGTGCTCTCTTCACAAAAAGGTCTACCCCAGTGAGGTTATATGATTAGATCCTTCTGCTATAACAAACTGCCTAAATTCTTAATCTTGGGAGACACACAACATAAGTTATTTGACACTAACCACCGCTGCACATTGCAAGACCTGTGCTAGCACAATATCATCTCTGCATAACTTCAAAACCAGAAACAACAGCAGTCTCCTGTAAGCCCAGGACGAGAGAGAAAGTATAGAGTGGGAGACATATGCTTTGACTGGATGCTATCTTTCATGTATGGCAGATAGCCAAATCTAGCATATCTTTATGGCATCTCTACTGACTGGATGCTGTTTTGCTTCTAGTGCTGGCTGCTATGGGCTGCAAGGGCAAAACAGCAGCGGCTAGCCGTGCCACCCTGGCTGTGCAGCGCCGCTCTGCCGCAGAATCAGCTCTGATGGTTAGTGGCCATTACTTCAAAGCATGCAAAATGGGCCTAGGTCCTGCAAAGGCAGACATTGAGTTATGAACAAGCTAGCTTTTCAATACTGAAGATAATGAAACATCCAAGGAATTCAAATAAGAATTATTACAGAAGGAAAAAACAAATCATACATTTGCTTTCTCATTACTGTTTCAGTGCAAATCAGAAAAGCGTGGAAGGGAAAGAACAAAAGTCACATCACCTTTTTCCCCCCCATATGTTGCAAATAAATCTACGTTGTTTGACCCAAATGTTAACACTACCCAAACTCTAATAACAATGTAAACTATTAATTTAATACCACCAGTAAGTAAAACAAATACAAAACAAAAGCACTAAAAAACTCATCATTTGTTTTCATTTAAACTTTTGCCGAACAAGCTACTAATATTTGCTTCTTCAGACTTTTTTCCCAAGTAACACCAAGCATTTTGTGGATGAATTCGGATACATTTGCTGTCAGCCCAACAGGCCAGTTTGGGGGACAGTCTGCCACCCACCCGCCTTACGGCAGGAAACTGATGGAAACGTGCTTTGGAAGTCTTATAATGGCTGTCTTCTGCCATTGAGCAACGCGTGGACCTTAACAGCACTCAGCAATTGTGTGACTACATTTAGACGTGTGCAAGCAATATAAACTATATAGAAGAATGCAAATTAACTGCTGCACTTAGCACATAAATACAAACTTCTTATTTTCTAGCAGCATTCTACCACAACCTCTGTTATCAATATATTACTCTTAAAAGAATGTATTATCAGATAAACTTTAGAATTAACAGAGCTTTACAAATAAGCTATTTTCAGACAATCATACATTTCAGTTATTTGCTGTGGGTAAGCAGCCCACAGCTAAGCAGAACTGAGCTGCTGTGGGCAATAAAACACAAGGACTAATGCAGAAGAGAAGGATTTACTTTGTTATATTGCAAAGGATACACCTGGCAAGATAAAATTTTAGGAAAAAAACCCACAGACACACATACAGAGTGCGTCCTACAAGGACTTCACCTTTTGAAGCCTTGCAGATGTATTGGTGTCCCAAGCCCAAAACTGATCCTGGGCTCCTGTTCAGCCGTAGGACTCTGCTGGTCAGCGATTCATCAGTTAAAGCCACGTAGCAGAGGTCTGCTGCCTCAATGGTGAGCGCTATCTAGCTAGGAATGTGAAACAAAAATGGTTTCAACAGCATTGCGCTGGTGGATCTTAAAGGAATGCCTTCCATCCAGACCATCACCTGCTACAGCAACATTTAGGGACCAAGCTCTCTGGAAGACTCACGGCTTGAATTTCTGCCTACTTCCGCACATGAGGTTTTGGGGATGGTACTGCTAGAGCCATCTCTGTTCAAGTCCTCCCAGGCTTTCAAAAAGCTCCTCAGATCATACTGTGGGCAACACACACCAGAGCACTCTGAACCACTCCTGATGGAGTCCAAGGCACAAGTTACTGTGGGCTGGACTTAGCTAAAATTTGAAGAGACACAATTTAGGATTAAAGACTTTCTACTTCTATTGTAACCTGCAGAACAATTTTACACTCAGATTAATCCATAAGACTAAACCAGATATTCCAGCAAGGATCCTATGGGTTTCCAGGAAAAGAAAGGATCTAGGGGACAAAATAACAGTGACAGTCCAGATTTTTTGAAGATGTATTGCCCTGTATTGCATCTCTGTAATTGCTGAAGAAGGTGACTCTGCTAGAAGGATATTTCATGGCAGTTGCTGCACGTGGAATAGGCAATATTGGAACTGATATGAGGGCACTCTGTAGGGGACCTTCTGGCAGCCACAGCACTGTTGCACCATCTAGCAGCAAGCAGCTGCAGGAAAAACCTTCCAGAAACCCCACAAGTTCTTCACCCAGTGGAAGAAAATTTCTGTAGTTTTATAAACAGAAATACAACTGTCTCTGCTATGCCAGACAAGGCCACTATCCAACAGTTTTCTCAAGAGATTTTTTGTATCGGATGTACCTGTAAGCAGTTTTCCCAAGCAGATATTAGTCTGGATCCATTTTATGTTGTGGAGGGAATTCCAGATACTGGTTTTTTTTTTTTTCTCCTCAACCAAGGTGTTACGGGTTTTTTTTTTTTTGCCTTTTTTTCCCCCTCCTCAATTTACATGTTTCAGGGAAATAAGTTATAATATTCCATCTTGTTCTTAAACTCAGTTTGCCTAGGTCTGTTGTTATGTCCTTTGAGGTCCTGAGTTCAAATTAAACATCTTAAACAACAATAATCTCAATACTTTGAAATCTCATGAACCATGCAATGACTTTTGGACAAATTATGTCAGTGAAACTAATGCCATTAATTTAAATCTGTAATGTCCAAATGGTCTACTAGAATTCACCAGATTAGAACCCGACACATCTAACTTTACTTGCCAAAATGCAAGTCTGGCTTTGACAAGCACAAAATTCTAGCTTCTTAGAAATTAACAGTCATTATCATCTTCTTTCTTTTATTTAACAACTGCTAACTCATCTTCAACAGGGAAATGTCTTTACTTGAACTGTTGTGATTTCTTCTGTATTCACTGGCAACAAGAAAAAAAAATATTAAATTGTTGCTTAGACTGATGTTCTTTTCTGTGATGTTTGGTTTTATTCACTATAATTTCTCACACAATTTATTGTTTATCAAAAATTCACCAGGAAGTTTTGCCTGAAAACACATTGTCTATAGACAAATATGTTTAATTAATTTCCAGAATACACAGCTCAGTCTAGGCCTGCTCAGGTTCCCACAAAATACTTCATTGACTCTAAGCATGCTCAGAAGATCAGCACAAGATTTAGCAAACATTCAACATTTTATTATGTTTGTATCTCTCAAAACCAGGAATTTTCTCAAGTCCTTGGGAAATAAAATAATCCTAGTGATTCAGGAATACTAATGGATAGCTTGCTACCTCTGAGCAAAAGGAAAACAAAATGTATCCTATTAGCTTGAAAGACTTTTTTATTAGAGACTGTCTTTCATTATAGATCTGTAAGGCAGATCAAAATGGGATTTTGTCCCAGTTTGCTGCAGGAAAAACAATTTGTACATGTGTTAAATAGAACTAAGGTGTGGCAGCAGAGGTTGACACTGCTAAACACTTCAACCCTAAACCAGGCAAAATTAAAAAAAAAAAACAACTTCACAGCTGGCAAGACAAACTTTAAATTCCAATGCAATACTTCTCTAAATATTCACAGCTAGGAATATTGGGGCGTATTTTCCCAAGAAACAACATGGCTTTTGTGTGTGTATTATGTAAAACATGCACAGGTAGTATAGAAGAATATAAATCAGTATACATAAAGGTCACTCATGTATCTTTAAACTAGGACATTTCAGCTGAGGTAAAAAATATCAGACCGCAAAGGAGGGGAAAGCCAACGTGAAAAAGAATAAATCGCATTTTACTTTCCTTTATAATTATAATGTATATACAAAAGTCACACAACTGCCTTTGACGCTACCAATTGCCACAAGCGAAACGACTGGAAAACAACATGCTTTTAATATGTGTAACATAACAACACAATCCTTTTGACTGCAAAATTTGCAGCAAAAATAATTCTAAAAAGGCAGCATACATGTAATCCATTTAAAAGTATTAACAAGGTATAGCACAGTCTTCGTTGTATTTCCAATCTCTGTTGTTAAATATAACCAGAAAATAACAGTAAAAATTAACCTAAAGCTTAACGGCTTATGTAAGAATGCTTTAATAAAAAAATGTTACTGAGGTTACTGAGCTGTACAATTAAACCCCTCCCACTAAATACTTTTCAGAGTAATTTCCATCTAAAGCTTATTCAGCAAACCAAAATGCCAATGCATTTCTTCAATTTCCACTTCTTTGAACCTGTTAATGTATGAATAAAAAAAGATTTATTTGTGTTATTAGCCACATATAACCCTCTTGTCTAAAAAGTAGCTTTAAATACAAAATTTCTGAGATACACATGAACCTACAAAATATCTAAAAGATCATTTTGATTTTCTTCTGCAAGCTATGTTTGATTTACATCAATTAGATCTTTCACATAAGGTATCATATAACAGGAAGGCTAATAACCCAGAAATAACCTCATTAAAAAAGACAGCATATCGGTCTAAGCAGAATGAACTCTAAGCAGAAAAATTAGTGACCTGGAAAGTAGCAGGAAGAGGTAATAGCAATACAGAGAAAAAATACATTCCCATTAGCTAGTCAAAAGTAGAAATCACCAGCAATAAAGTAAAAATACAATAGAAGCATAAGGAGAACATTTTAAAATATTTTTATCTTCTGAAATTCTGTAACATAAAACATATTTCCCCAAACTAAGATACTGCCTAAAATTATGTTATTACTATGAGTTAGTCTGTGTTTTTTTCAGATGCTTAAAACGGTCCTTGGCAAAATATTATTAGCAAGTCTAATACATTTATATTAAATTATCAGTGTATGATTCCAGTGTCTACGGATTCATCTATTTTAAGATTAATGGTTAATAATGGCAACTCAAGTTGGATTTACATAGCTACCCCTTGTCTAATATTAGCTGCTTAGATTCAAAGGCTAGCAAAACCTTTTAAAATAATTCTTATTAGCGTATTGACAATATTTTCAGAAAGCACCCTTTTTTTTAGTTTTGAGAAATGGTTTCAATATAAATACACTTTCTCTTAATTTTTTGTTAAATGCTTTGTTAGATATGTAGCTCACCTCAGCTAATCCAGATCAAATCTGCCAGTGTAAATGAGAACAAAAAGTACTTAAATCACCATTGGATCACAAAGTTTATCTTGGTTTTATTTGGCAAACTACCTATAGTTTACTTTCATTTCCAAAGCAAATTAACTCAAATCAAACTAATGGGTACTGCGCATAGGACAGGTTTAAGTGATTTTCTCTGATTTTCAGTTTAACAGGTTTAAAGTCTGATGAGAGGAGGAAAAAAAAAACCAGCACACATGAAGAAATCTTAATTATAGACAAATCTCCATTTTTTTAAAAAAAATTTACTTCATAATTTCTAATCCAGGAAAAAACAGGTTTTCCAGCAAATTACCCCTTTTTTAGACACTCACCTTTGGATCAATTATTTGGCTGCACAACAGACTTAATTAAGCCATTTGGAATATTTTACTCCCCATGTCTGTAGATTGTTGTAGACCACGATTGCTTATTTTTAGTTCATTGCCTTCAGAACTACAGCAATCTTATTTCTACTGTGGCCATGTTTCCAGCAGCTGCTGCCATCACCAAGGGTAAAGGATTCAGCTGCTGCAAAGAGAACTATATAAAACTCTCTGAGCTTGTGGAGTCAGGTTTAGTCTGGTCCAGAACATGAGTGACTGTGGTCTTGCGCTTTTCCATCCTTTCTCTGCAATATGCCTACAAAATATATACCAGAAGAATATGAGGAAGACAGACAGAGGACTGTGGGGCAGAAAATTCATCAGCTGAGGAGAGGAAAAAAATTCATTACTTTTATCTCTTCTGCTTTATTTCCCAAAGCCAAACAGATAACTCTACTGAACATTTCTAACTGTGATGGCCTTTCCAATTCAGATATCTGGGAGAAAACAGGGTGCCACCTTCTACAATAGACTTGTTTGAAACTGTTTCCCCTTTCCTTTTAATAACACTGCCTGGCTCCAGCCAGTTAAGAAACTGGGAATTTGTTGCATGCTAGGTCACTTTTAAGCATCGCCATTCCCCAGTCCTGTTCCTTCCCTTTCCCCAAGGCTGATTTCTCCATCTCACTCTGATAGGAGAGGCTGGGCCATGGAATATGTGGCTAGAGAGAATTTGAAAATGCACTAGTAAGTAATAATATAAACCGTATCATAACATGAAACAAGCATTTACAGTCAAAGAAAATAAAATCACTAATTTGGGGGTAACTGATATTTCTCCCCCCACCCTTGTTTTCATGTCTCTTCTGAAAATAGCCCATCTCAACCTCCTCTTAATGAAAGGAGGAGAAACTTGGAAAGTTTCATCTTCCTTATGGTTAAATAAGCTTTCTAGCTAAGCTTTTTTACCACAGGTTTAATGTGCTTATAAGGAATATAGCTTTATTTAGCTCTGGGCTGCTCCTGAGACCAATACCACATCAGTGGTCAAAGAGTTTTCTCTTAAATGTTATGATACCTCATTTTGTTTTCTTCTGTTGCATATAAATGCCACACAGCAACATGATACGGTGCACCAAAACACCAAAAAGGTAGAGCAAACAATTTTTGGAATGAAACAATAGGAAAATGTAAGCTGAAGACATTCCTAGCTCCTATACCGTTACTTGTACCTTTAATGCTTTTCAGAACCCATTTTGCTATTATCTACTTACAGGACTCAAGACCAGTGCTCCACTGAGCAAATACTGCACAAACACTCACCAAAACAAATTCTAGTGCATATATCTTAAAATCTGTAGAGAGGAAAAGGAAGATCAGCACCAAGAAGGGAGATACTCTGCCAAAGGCACACAGTATGTGAACGGACAAGCAGGAACAGAAGTTACATACCTCCACTCTCATCTCCAACAGCAATGGCCATTGCCACAAATGCTGCTTGGAGGGACAACTATCATTCTGTTGAAGTAAACTTGTATACATATCCCTGAGGATTTTTTTAGGGCTATACAATAAGACATGTCAGAAGGCATGGTTTTAAAAATTGATATTTATAATGTTATAAAAGCCAGTATTGTTAAAGGTAAAGCATCTTCAGCCTTTGAATGCTGACATTTCCAAAAAAAAACCAAAAAAAAAAACAAAAAAAAAAAACCCCAAAAGTGTCAGGCATGGGCACATTACCAAACAATCATCCTCTCCGAGACAAAAAGCAGAGTGCAACATGGCAAATTTCTTGCTCCTAAAATAAATGTAAACTCCCAACCACTGGTTTTGGAGGCATCTGTGAGAAATATTCTGGCAGATTCTCTCAGGCATCATCAAAAGTTAATGGAAGATGGGCACTTAATTCCCCTTTATGACTTTCAAAAAAGATGTGGCCATCTACTTTTAATTTATTAGGGAGCAGATTTGCAAAGACTTTTATTACAGAGGCAGTAAGGGGAGCTATTTTTCCATAAAATATATGTAAATATGATTTATGAAAGACACAAATATTACTGAAGTGAGGGATAAATTGTTTCAAAACTTTATGTTCATAAAAGCTAGGTAAAAGTACATATTGCTTCAATATTTTTTCTTCTTTCACATGTTGGTATCTCTCCCGGTAACTAGAAGGCATATTCTCTGTGTTCTGCTCACCTTCTACTTGTAAGTACAGTACCTTTACTGATGGCTTCTGCTATGAAATTACTAAAGAAATGAAGCTGGAACATACTATTGCACAGTTACTGATCAGGCTGCTGCTTAAAGAAAAAAAAAGTACTACCACTGGAATTAAAATTTGCAAACCTTAAAGGAGAATTTACTTCAGAAACCACAGAGATAGGCATAGAAGTATCATATGAAACGGTTTTCTGAAAGATTTATTCTTTTGTTAAATAAAATGCTTCCTAGGAATAACACTGCAGAGATAAATGTAATTTGGAATCTGTAAGCGTAAAACAATTTACCTGAAGTAGTCCTTTCCCAGTCTTTCTTTTTTTCCTCTAGACTGACATGAAAGGAAACAGATGAAATTTTACTATCAAATAGTCCACAGGAGGAGAAGTTTGAAAAAGAGAAGAATGCCTTTCTGTCCCTGCAAATTATAGTCAATTGTGTCAAAATGCCAATGAACGTTCTGAAAGCTCTTGGTATCAGCTGTGCACCAAATTCCAGCAAGGCACAAGACTGAGCATCTGAGTTCAGCGATTCCGAGGGGTTTCAGTTAAGTACCTAATACCTTTGAAAGTCTCATTTTAATAGCTTGGTCAAAGCTTATCATATTTTTATAAAACCCCTTGAACTCATAGCAGCTCCCTTCAATTGAATCGAATATTTACATTTTTAATAGTGATTAGGAGGAAAGCAGATTCAAAACTCCTTCATCAACGAGTTGGCTTATATCTACTGGGTTTTATTCTATGATTCTTATAGCAGAGGTCCCAAGAAACAGCCAAGGCTGTTCACAGTAATAAGAGCTCAACATACAAAAACTAGCTGATAGCATTTTATCTCAAAAAAGCTCTGCTAAACAATAAAATACTAGTCTTGTGAAGTGCTGAAGGCAACTTGATAGGTTTCGTACTGTAAATTGGTAAGCTACAGTATCAGATTCGAGTCATACTAAAAAGTCATTGCTCTAAAATCCAAAAAAAGTTCAAGACTATATCTCAAAACTGAAAGTCTTTCAATATATGAACGAAAACTCGGAAGTATTAAAACAAGGAAAGAATTCAAGATAAACCAGAAATTAAGCACATTCCTGAAAGTCTTTCCTCAGTGGGCTAGCATTACACAGCTGAAAACCCAGGCATTCTGCTGGGCTTTCAAAAGGACTGCGAAGGCCAAGGATGCAAACAAAGTGGCAATTAGAGGAATGTGCCAACTGAAGAGGAAGATGCGAGAACTTCACATGAAAAAGTTCAAACCTTTGGTTAAAAGGTCACTGAAATGATTAATCATGCTGACCTAGCAAAGAACAGGAAGAAAATTAAGGTATATTCTACTTACACATGGTCTGTGATCCAGTACAGCCTATAACAAAGAACATGTAAGACTAAATACACATAAATACTTGAAAACAACAAGATTGATCTGACACAGCTCTGGTATCAGTTTGGCCATAGCCCATTTTTTAAAAAATACCTCTGGTCATTAGAAGTAGCATGTTTCACTACTAGATGTTGTGGCTTGCGAATCAACTCCTAAATGATGAAAAACAAAGGCAACAACTGTGACGTGTTACTGTCTACTAGATTTTTCTTGGGGTTCAGTTTTTGTGAAGTTCTCTACTTTCCTGAGATCAGCCTTTTTAGATCATTCTACACCTTCTGGAATCCTTATATTTCTTTTTAAATATCAAATCAAAACAACACACATATTCTTCAGGAGCAGAGCAATTGTCTGTGGTTGAAGTTGGCTTTGCCTCTTATTCTCACAGATGTGGCAACTGTTACTGAACGGCTCATTAAAAAAAAAAAGCATTAGTTAGGGCAGATGCAGCTCCGCCTTTACCGAGGGCCACGCTGCTGCAGTTGCATCTTATGACTTGCATGCATCTCAGAGCTGACCAGGGAGCTAACAGTAAAGCCATTTCACTTGTTTGCTGGAGATTTAACATGCAGAAAGATCATGCTTCTGGAGCACAGAAGTAATGAGAAGGACATAGGTAAGAAGAATCCCGGACTCCAGAAACAATTTGTCAAGGTGTGAAAAGGGCACACTGCAGCATTGCCAGTAAAAATTAAGCAAAATAATTTACATAATCTGCAGATGATGTAGTTCATTTACCAAACTGGGAGGAGAGGAAAACAATGCAGACCAAAATCTCCTTTCTACAGCATCAGAGAAAACACTCAAGGCAGAACATGCAGATCAAAACATGGCACTATCCATGGAAGAGCAGAGGCTCTTGACCTGTGCAGCTTTTGCGAAAGGTGGACTAGAAATCTCAGGACAGGTGAGATTATCAGTATATAAAGAGTATACTAGGATTTTAAAAAAATACCCAAGAGGAGACATAGAATAAATCCTTTTTCTGGATACACAGAAGATTCCACGATGGCTATCTGAATGACCAACAAACTTCTGCAGTCAGAAGGGCCACCCTCAGGCCCTTACACTCACATTGTATGAGCTCTGAAATAATTAAATCAAAAGTGATGAACACTTGTGAAAAGCCAGTTAAAAATTCACAGTAGAAATTTTAAATTGTCCAGTGAAGTAAACAAGAATATGGCCATTACTTTTCCAGCCAGCACTATGCTTTCCCAAGAATTTATTTTGCAGAAGACTACATAAGACTGTTCTCTGTGTTTGCCATATAGAGTAACTGCTATATGTTTACATGACAAAGAATGTGGTATCTCTCTAATAAAAAGCACTATGTGCTGTAGTAGCTCCATTAATCTCCCATCACAGTCTTACATAAAACTGTAAAACCTGGGGTCCTAGTACAAGGGTCAGTGAAACCAGAGTCTTTCCTCCCATTTCAGAAGCCCCACTGAGGGAAGCTCTGCCTTGGAGGAGGGCAGAGTTGTGCTCATCCGTAGTGGGAGCTGGCATTTGGCAGTGGCTTCTGTGGCTGCATTAGCCTGCGGACATAGGGAGGGCAGCATGCCCCTGGTTAAATGCTTGTGCACTAAGGCCACACTTATTTGAGTGCAATAGCTGAGCTTTTGCCCCCAGAGTATCTTTCACGTGTATTCTATTGTGTAAAATAAGACTTGATCACCAACCTGAGGTGTTCACATGTCTGCTATTTATATAGCAAAACAGTTCCTTTAAACACTTTAAATGAGGGCAAGAGCTGCATTACGCAAAAAAAAAAAAAGCTTTGCTGACTGATGACAGTCAATGATGGAACACTTTCTAACTATGACCTGTTATGTCTAAAGAAGATTTAAGAATATTTTTCTCACAATTGGTCAATGAGATGTTTGGAATATAGAGGAGGGGAAGAAGAAGGGGTGAAATGGCAACTGGCTAGTATGTCAGACATGACAGTCAAATGTTACCAGAACTCAATCCTGGAGAAATATGGACTTCACAGTAAAGGTTGCTTAAAACAAAAGCCCATTTATCTGAATACCGAAGACATTTAATCAATTTACATGAAGGATTTCAAAATTAGTCAGACTGTAATGAACTATGAAATACTGATTAATGAATTTTTGCAATGTTTGATTAGAAACTTAACATGTATGCTAGCACATTTTGCCATCACAGCATTTATAAGCTAATATTTGTTTCTTGAAATTACCAGAGTGTAAATAGTCTCTGGATTATGGGGCTGAGCATGTTTACTATTAACCAAGCACTTTATTTCAAAAGTTAGTTGTGAGAATTTTTAACTTATTAAAATCTCTTGTTAAATTGAATAAATAACAAAAGGGTACTTTCATATTTGCTTATCCTATCTCATTTCTTGTACTAGCCTCTTTACTACAACCTCTTAGATCTTTCTGGTAATGCATTAAGCAATCTAACATCTATCTTTTAAGACCCATTTTCTCATCCCCTTCCCAGATTAAGAACCCAGTCAAATTACATTTAATGCCCAATGTATAGTAATTTTACAGTTATGCAGAAATGCAGGTCATTGACCAGAAATTTTATTGCCTAAAGAGCAACCAAGGAAAAATGGGCCAGTGGTATGCACCATAGTTAGCGGGAATTTTACTACTGATTTCATAGGGAGCCAAGGACCAACAAGAAGTAACAAAATAAATGTGGCTCAAGACCATTCAATATTATGGCCAAAATAAAGTTTCAGTCAAGTATCATTAAAATAGCCAGCTTTCATATCTGCAGTGCCAAGCATACATATAGTTAGAAAACACATACATTTAGATATTTATAAGTACCCATGCGAAGAAATAAGTTGTATGCAAAACAGCTCCTTATATGAAAATGAAAAAGTCACTTCTATATATTTGTCTTTATTATTGTTATTATCTCTTCTCTGATACCAATTAATGAGCTATACTGACATCACTTTTTACCTTTACACAGCAAGTCATCATTAAGGAGGAGACCCAGATAGTCCTTGCCTTACTGTCATTTTTTGGCTAATTAGCCAAAATGGTCAGTTGTGGGATGCCTAAATGTTAAGAAGGGAGACTTTGAATAAGTTCTAGATATTGGTTCAGTCACTATTTTTTAAATCATAGATACTTCTGAAGAGACATTAAGCACTCATTCACCAGTTGTCATTTTTCAAATGACATTATTATATGACCTTAAAGTTACTCTCAATATATATTTCTTTTACTTGAGTCACAGGTATCAGCCATCAGATAAATTAGGTTCTGAGACTTCTTAATTTTTTTTTTCTTATACTTTCTTAGAATAGTCATAATCTTGTTAATTAGAGTCTCATAATCTGAGCAAGTTAAAACCAAAAAAAAGCCTTCCTTTCATGACAATAATATTCTAACTAAAAATTATAATTGGTAACAAAGTTAGCAAACCTAGAAATAGATCACATATTTTATGAGGTCATCAATAAGTATAACAGAGTGTCAGTGAATGACTTTTATAGAGTATTAGTATAACAATCTTGTTTTGTAATCGGTTAGCTGTAGCTTCTTTTTATTGCATGTAAAATGAAGAGATCCCTTCATCCACAGTGAAAAATGGAAAATCATTCAGTTTGGGGTTTGTGGTTGCTAGTAGCAACAAATACTGGAATATTGCCATCTGGCCTCTTGTTTTAAATGAGATTTGAATAATCAATTTAATAATGGATAGAGTACATACTTAAAGAAATAATCACTTGTCATATCTTAAGAAAACTTTAGTATAAAAAAAATCCATTGTATGAATTAATGCAGAGCACGTAGGCATCTAAAGAGATGAGGCAATTTTTATTTTCCTTACTATTGCCTCAAAACCTTAAGCGTACAAGGTTTTAGGGTGATTACATCAAACATTTAATAATCAGGAAGAATACTAAGAGTGACTGGTTTGTTACAGGCATTCAAATCCAGTAAACACCTAGTAAAGATTAAACCATATAGAAACATGACATTTTGAACACACTTGTAAGTCCTATAGTATCCACAATAAAAGGAATAAAATTAAACACATCAGGGAAAGAAGCTGAAATGGGTAAAATATTCATGTTACTATTGCTACCTTGCACAGGACAAAATGAGAGTTCAGAACATGGGAACTCCAAAGTTACGAATGTTTGCTTCATTTAGAAGATGTATATATGGCTGGCAAAGTGTTCCCACACACCGGGGTAAGACCAGCAACAGGATATAAGTGTTGATTCTGTCCTGGAAACATTGGACTTTTACAAAGACACTTAATTCTGAAGTTGCATACAAAACTGTCATCACAGGAGAAATAAACAGGAATCAGACGCTCGACCATGGCAAATTAGACAACCACACCCACTGTGGAATAAACAAGATACGAGACAAACCTTAATCTCACTCTTTACCAACGTTGATTTTGACTGGAGCTGGAAGTAACTGTTTTCAATAACCTTGCATGAATGAAGTTCATCCCTCTGGTGAGAAATGATACTCTTGAAAAGCTTCACCCTTGAATTGTGCATTTAATGTAATGAATGCAATTCATGCATTGTAGCAATTTGATAGCCGTTTTGAGATCGGCTTTATTTACAACACCTCTTTAGGAAAGAAGATGCTTCAAGCCAGGCTGGTATCTAGACTACCACCTTCCTTTCCCAAGTTACACAGACTTCCAGGTACAAATACAAAAAAACGCCTAGGTATGATATGCAGCATGGAATATGGTCAATTTTCCATAGTCTGTGGCTTATCAGTAAAACAGACTTTACCTTACTTGACAGTGCCAACATTATCATCATTCCAACTTTATATGATTTCTTCTTATTGGTAATCTGCCGGCTGGCATAGAAAGAGCAACAAGAACTGCCAATCAATGACTTGATCTGAGGCAGACTCTGGATTCCAGGCAGGACTGCACATGCAGGCAGGGCTCCAGTGACTGGCAGGTGTCATTTATAATTTCCTTGTGGGCTTATTATTACTTTTCCCCACAAATGGTGAGTGCATTTTGATAATGAATGCTGCCAACATTGTAACAAATGCATTGATATAACTCGAGCCACTGAATGGTGATACATATTTTTAAATCAAATGAAAATATGAAAGTACCAGGTGGTTAGAAGATAATATAAGCTCTATACATGAGCTTTTTAGTTTGGTCAGGTAGGCCTGCAAGTTGCAGTTTCACAGGGAGTGAATCACAAGGGGAAGCAGGTAGGAGAGGATTGTTTAAGCCTTTACTTCAATACTTACTGCTGTTTGCAGCAGTTTCTTGTGACCATTTATCTCTGGCATTTATAAAACACTAATCACCATGGAAATGCCTAATATACATCCCAAGCAAAAAAAGACAGAAAGTCACTGGCTCCTTTATAGTGTCTTTTATCTCAGAAGTAATATCTGTAGGTGGCTTTTCCATGCAATATTCTATTTTAATGTATGCTTTCCCCAAAAACTAAACAGATTTTAAAAACCTCTGAATATGGAAGAGGGCAGACTGTTAACTAACTTCCCCCAAAATGCTTTTATATCATGATTCTAAGACAAGAGCTAATAACGGTCATTCAGTGATCAAAAGGAGAAGGAATTTTCAACCAGGAAACATACAGGAGAAACCACTATGCCGAGGAACTTGAGAAAAAGATCCTCTGCTCACCCAGACAAGTTTGCGATATATAAATCAATAAGCTCCTAGGGAAAACAGCCACTAACTCTCAAAGTTAACGCATCTAATATAGTACTGAATTAAATAAAGTTTTCCCACTTAGGGAGGTGGGGTGTCATGACAATTTTCAGAGAAGTCCACTACAGGAATAATGCAGTTTAGTTGAAAAAAAAATTAACAGGTAGCCACCAAAAAAGCATATTATTTCTAGGATATAATCTCCAGCTTATATCTGGGCTGGGGAAATAAATGAAAGCTCACAGAGAGGGCTGCTGCAGAGCCAGGAGTCTAGAACTGCCTAACTCCAAGGTTTATAATCCCTCAGCCACCTGGGTCTTGGCTTCGAGGCCTATAGCTCTGCCATATAGATTGTTTTCTGTCCCAAGAGAAGGCGCGTGGTAGAAAGGCATCCTCTCTAAAAGAGCAGGTAGCCTTTCTCCTCACCAGATATGACAGATATCAATCAGAATAAAATCAAACACTAAAGAAGATAAATCTTCAAAAAGTAAGAATGAGCTTTCTCTGCATGACTCCAGGATTTATGCTCTTTGTGAGTCAGACTGAGGTCTAGCAATGAACAATGCTGGGATCGGTTTGACCAGGCGGAGCAGTGAAGATGTCTGCTCTGAAACATAAATGCAGCGAGTTTCCAGTCCTAGTCACATATGTTAGACATCAAGCCTAGAGAGGCTTATTAGGAAGTTTACTTGCACCACTTAAGTAAGTGGGAGCATTGTCAAGCCTTCTCTATAAAAACGCCACTTTTAATCTTTCGTTTAACAAAAGTATTGAAATAGCATGAATGAAACACTATCCACATGTTAAGAAATTTGTTTCTCTTTCCTATTACTAAAGTTCATATCTTTTGGTTGTTAACATTTAAGAAGGTACTCAAAAAGAATTTCTATAAGGGTATATCCTCATAAAGCCCTTTCATAGACAAAGCACCCTGAAGAAAATCCATTGTTCTTTTTTTTTTTTTTTCATTTTAGGAAGACAAGAGGCATAACATTACATCAGAGAGTAAAGTTGTCCTTACTCTCTGACAATCATAAAGTTAGCAAGCCAGATGTTGCTTTCACCTGCACCTAGTGCAATCTATTTCTAGTTCACTTAATAAAACCACAATTGGAATTGTGGCTCAGAAAGTGCTGGGAAAATACAAAAATACAAAGCAGATGTGAAAGGAGAGTCATATGTATATGGACATAGCAGTAAAAAACTTGATTTCATAAGTCTTCTTGTGAGCTACATGCTTATCATCCTGTTTTAAGCCATGCACCATTCTGAATAATTTTTTGTTCCCAAAATTCATACACACACAGTTCACCAAAAACACGTTCTTACAAAATGTTCTGAAGTTCTTTCTCTAAAGTTAACAGACCAGATAGTTTTCACCAGACAGAACTTAACTGAGATCTTCAGAGACTTAATGGAACATGAGATAAAATATGAGTGAAATCATCACACATGTGAAGGAATTTACACGGTAAACTGTAATAAATATCAAGAGTTAACCACAAAAAGTAAACTTCTTAATATTACTTGCAACATATCTCCTCAAAGAGGAGGGCCTGTGAGCTAACCCTGCGTAGCTGACCAACACTCAGTGATGACTCCTTGCGTAGTACATAGCGTTAAGAAGGGGATCCACAAAAGTCAGCCTGCTTAATGCAGAGATGCTCAACACAGCAAATACAAAATGTTGCAGAAAAGTGGTAGTCATACTGAAATTTTGTCCAACTAGATATGCTCTGAACCTGTCCACTAGCTCGATTTTATTTATCACACTTTCAAATGAGTAAGTTTATGAAACCTTCGAGCTGGTCCACATGATACCATCATGTAGGTCATGGTTGTGAATATTCCGTGAAGCAAAAATGCAAGGCTTTTTTCAAAACCAGGTACAAATATAGACCATACTTTTAGAAATTATATTTTTTTTTGACACCCATGTCACTGTGTTAACTTGAACAACAAACTTTACTAAAAATTTGCTATTCAATCTAGTAATTTGCTCAGCATGTTTCCTGGTGCAATAGTCTAGGGACATTGTTACAGTGTAGAGGACTTTGCATGGCAAACACTGAGTGACTCAGATTTTTAAAAAGGAATCTGGAAAACATCCCATGTAATGCATCTGTTCATCTAACATAAAATTCTGAGGCTAAGGTTTCCTAAGTAGGAGGGGAATATGATTATGTACTTGGCATCTATATGAACTATACCACATTCATTTTCTTCTGTGAAAAACCAGAGGGAGATGTGACCCCTCTGATTCTCCCACATAATTCTACTAAACTACAAAATATATGGCTTGTTCTAATAGGACAAGATATGTAAAACTCTATCTGAGCTCTTGCTGATCCAGAGAGCATGCTGCCTATGTCTGAAAAGTGGGACATAAGTACACAGAATAAAGATTCATGGGAAACAGGCCTGAATAAACCGTGTGCAAGTGAGAATGCAGAGAGCGTGAATATGATTAGGGAATGGAGACTGCTAGCCGAATAGAAGGAGGGGAGTTTCAAAAAAACAGCTGAGGAAGGTTCACGAAGTTTCGTCTTTGGACTAAACACTGACGAGTCTGTGGAACTCTGAGGTGTTTCCAGATGTTTTCATTATGGCTTTCTGCAACAGTCCTGTGGGCTTATCTTGACACACCTTGGTAACACATGTTTCAACTCTGCGGGAAAACAGCAATGGACCTGCATGGACTTCTCCTGGCAAGTACACTCAATAACTTCTTTCTAGAATACAAGGAGCTAGAAGGAAAACAAGGACCAAAATCTCAGGAAGCGTTTTTACTCCCTTTAGTGTAGATGGACAATATTTCGGGGCATGAAGGCCATTTGCTCAGGTTCTCCTTTGTTAATCACAACATTCTCCTCCATTACATAATGTAAAAAAATTAGAATTCACCATTATTAACATACCATGCCCTCTTTTTCAGACACAAAGTGGACCAAGGTGCTCTACACATCCTGCGGTGCGACAGTTTGTGACAAAGAGAACAATCTGATGGATTTCTTCACAGTTTACTATCTAAGGGCTGCAAACGGTGTGTTTACGATGTTCTGTGGGTGGGCAGCAAAGTGGAATGCTACGTGATTACGTTGCTCCAACAACTGTACTGTGATCAGGTTGAACCCTGTGCAGAAGCAAGAGAGGAAGCCTGCGCCTGCCCTTGGAGCGGCTGAGCGTTCAGCCCTGCAGGCCCCCGGGGCAGCGGGCAGAGCAGGACCGTGGGGATCCGTAGGGGCACAGTTTGCAGCAAAAGCCAGACTGGAAGTTCCCAGAGAAAAAAAGGGGCCTGTCAGCAGCGTGAAGCAGATCCAAGCCCTGGAGCTGAGACAGAAAGAAGTTTTCTAGGAATCAGAGAGGACTGTGTGAAGTTTGTTTGAATCCAGAAGCCACTAAGCCAATGGATTGAAAAGCAAAATCGGAGAATAGGACCATCTCTTTCCCAGTCTCTGGCAGGCAGGAATGATTTATTTTAATCCCTTTTTGTGGGGTTTTTCCCCTTATTCAGCAATTCTGTTGTGCCTTGTTACAGAGTTATTTTGGTTTACGTTATTACTGGCTAATTTGATTAATATAGCTTTAAAAATGGGAAGCATTTTGGCTAGCTGATTTTAAACGAAAGGCGAGGGGCAGATCCACCTCCGGTAGTCCTATATTCCTGCTCATACTGGTTCCTCTGATAAAAGTAGGTAATGAAATACAGCAGCTGGTTCCATGTTTCAGCTATACTAGTAACGCAGCGAAAGTACGGAATGTGTAGCACTACATATCAGATTTCCACTATGCATCTCCAGAATAAGTGGTCCAACATCTGCCATGAAGCAGCAGTGTTATAAGTCTGTCATGAACTGAAGTCCACAGAACAGGTTTTGAAATTTCCATAATCAAAAATATTGCTTCAGGGGTGACTCAGGGAAGTTTGGCACCTTAGAACAGAAGCATAATTTCAGAAGCGCAGAGACAGAACAATGCACACCCAGACAATATCCTGCCCGTGCCAGTACCACTGGTCTCGTAGCTGCCTGTTTAGGTATTTTTAATAGAAAAAGCAACATATATTTGGGAACCACTAAGAAACTACTAACAAAACAGCCACCTTTCTTTCAATTCCTTTACTTGTTAAATGAGTCAGTCAGTAAACTTGATGCAGGATGATAAGAGAAAATCTACTGTACTGCAGGTACATATTTTTTATGGTATTAGAATAACCAGAAGTCTCTGACAAACGGATACTTTCTTCCTACAATAATCACTATCCAAAATGATGGATGATGATTTCCAAGAAACTGTAAACATTAGGGCTTAATTTTCAGAAGTAGCAGAAGTCTAGGGCACATGAAAGATGGCTGAATTTGAGTATTAAGGGTCAACTAGTCTATTAATAAATAGTAGAATTAAGAGAAGATTTAATGTTTCATGTATGCGTACATGTATGCTTATAAACACAGTACCACAAAAATCACTGATCGATACACTAATAGAAGCCACAATGAGGAAATGAGAAATATACTGCAGATAGAATTAGTACCTATTTGTATCCTAAATGCAATATGCAGAATACTTTTATAAGAAAAGTATTATGACACAGTAATTTGGCCATGAGAGGGTAATTGACTTAAGATTTTCTGATAAAGATCGATTGCTAAGGTTTGGAATTATGACATCAACAAAGTTACAATGACATTAGCACAAAGAGAGAGACACAAATCCATTATAAAGATACAATCAAATATTCAAAAAAGTCTGGCATGCTCATTACTTATTCATGCTAATACAAGTATATTAAGAAATCTAAACAGTGTTAGCGTTCAATCACTCACAAACCAAATGAGGTTTTGCATTTATCAGCCACCAGTCATCAAGACGTAACATTAGCTGTACAAAGGTGGTAATATGACACAACTGGAGATATTTATATCAGCCTACACAGACTGAGAGATACAGTAGGATTTATTAAACTGAGGAATGCCTTTACATTCAGCACAGCAATAAAAGAAATAGCTGTGCAGAAGTCATTTCCCCAGACAATAAGATTTACCTTCATAATCACTTAAAGAAGTTGTATATGCTTTCAAGGGCCTAAAACAATCTTCTCACTCTTAATAAACAATTTGCCATCTAAGTTTGCAAATACAGAATTGGGTGCTACGATTTTTAAAACATGCCCCAAAAACCAAGCGAGTTGTCAGGGTGTCTGTCTTGCTGGGGTTTTAGTAATTTTTCTCTTAGGCTGGTTAAAGAACCACCAAGGTTAATTTAGACCCAAATGGATTTTTATAAGTTTAATAAAACTCCCTCCTTATTGCAGTTGAATCTCAAACGGTTTCATCACCCAAACAGTCAAACCCAAGACTCTCACTCAGGCTGGGATGCACAGCAGGTTTATTTCTCAGATCAGGCAGGCTTCTTTTAAATCCTTTTCTTGGATGTGCATCAGTTATTTTGCTGCAAATTTTTGTAGTGTTATTTGGTATGCCTTTAACCTTCTTGCTCATCAGATAAGTAGATATGGTCTGGAAAGACTCTGGATAAACTGCCCATTTCAGTGGGAAAGAGACCTGCCATCAGGGCGCTGAGGCTCCCCGGTCCTGCCAGGCCACCCCTGGGCTGTGTCTGAACCCAGTTCCCCTCACCGGGCCTGATCCTGCCCCCCCACCCGCAGGCTGACGTCCAGCCCAACCCTCAGCCGGCCCCATCCCCAGGGAGGTGCCCGATGCCCGGGCTGGGGCTGCCCCTCAGGGCCCTGCCTGGGGCGGTGGGATGAGCCCTGGCCATGAAGCCCTGCCCTGCCACCCCCCAGCACGCGGGGAGCTGCTGGCCCTTCAACTTTTCCAGAGTTATTCTATACGCTGTACCAAATGGCTATGCTTTTCTCAGCAATAGTGAAATTGTAAACATTTTTGGGTTGGGTGAGGAGCAGAAACCAAACTTCGATCACCAAAACAACAACAACAACAAAATAATTCTAGAACTAAACTAGTTCTAAAAACTAGAGGTTGTTATAATGATATGTTGCATGATATACCTCCTAGTGCAAGGACACAGTACATCTGCAGATGTTTACACTTGCTTTACAGCAGCACTTGAGTAAGGTATTGCTTCGGTTTGATCCTGATGACATGCAATTTATAAACTGTGACTGATAAATCTAATGCCTCTGAAATCAGATAAAACTTTGATAAATGACTTCTTAGTGAGCAGGCTGCAATAGCTACTTCTGTCCACATTTAGCCACCCTGCTGCAATCAGCATCATTTTGTTTAATCAACGGTTCAGACAACAATACGTTTGAAACCTATCACACCATTAAGAGATGTGAAGATATTCTTTTCCTGAAGGATACGTTAAGACAGAAAACTACAAAAACTAAACTCTTTCTGTAACTGTTTTTATTGCATGAGTATTTGCTAGGAAAAGTCACACAATTTTAAAGACTTTTATTCCGAGAGCTTTTCCCATATTTTGGGCTGGCAAGACATGAGAAAGACCCTGTAGCAGAATCAAACACACATGGTAACACAATCATTTTCTCCTTCACAGGTAAGTTAAAAGATCACTGAAGCTTTAACAAAAAGAAAACATTATGCAAGGGTGGCTTAAATACCAAAATGATAAAAGGAGCCCTAGAACTACAGCAGTCTGGGAAAAAATAGAATTTTACAGTTAATGCAAAATAGAATTGTGCCAAGGCTGCTAATGCCATGCCACAGTCAGGGGAATTCTCCATAAAAATACAAAATGAATTTATGGTGATATCAAAGCACATGAGGTGCAGAAGATCAGTAGAGACTGATTTTTTTATATCCAGAGCACACCAGCCTGATGGGAAGAATAAGCTAAAAATTCATAGATGCTAAACACTTGCTATTTACACCTTCCCTCTGGATTTTGTGAACAGGTCATGTGTGGCTGAGTGCAGAAGTACAATATTGTTCATTTGATCTTCACTCAGTGGGACCAAGTTTCCAGATTAGCAAGTGATTTTTGAAACAGAATGGTAGCATTGTGTTTGTTACTTTCTTAAACTGGTTAGCAGCCACGTGAGATAAATTATTTCACTCTAAGTGGAAATATTATTCATATGTTAGGTTTTTAAACCTCACTCTGATCAGGGGAGCAGAACAGAGTTACACGGCTTCCAGAGTTGACAAAGCCAGAAGACAAATCAGCAATTAGGAAGGGGGTGGGTCAGCAAGTACCTATCAAAAATATTATTCTCAATTATTCCAGGAGAACAGTCTACATCTCTTCAACTAGGAAGCAGATATATGTTGAACCAATTTTTGGAAAGGAATAGCTTATCCACTCCCCAGTGAAGGAGATGGCTGCTAAGCTAAGTGATAGCAGTATCTAATAGCAAGTGATGAAATAATCTAGTGCAGGTACGGCTTTAGTAGTGGTTTTCTTACAACCAGAGGAAGACATAAGGGAAAACATTCCTTAAAGAAGCTGAAGGAGAGGATCAAAGATTTTAATGGACAGTGACAAAATCCCATTTCTCAGCCCTTAATGACTTCTATGAGAACAGGGCAGAAGGGCCCAACAGTGGATTGACGGGGAACTGTGAAGCAACTGGATCATGCACCAAATAGTCACAATTAAAATCAAAATCATATGATAATCAGAGTTCCCAGGTAAGTTAAGTTAATAAAGCTGAGGTCTACACCCCTTCCCACCTTGCCTTTCTTTTCACCTGTGGTAAACAATAGCCAAGTACAGAATAATGCAAAATGATTGTGCACAACTAATTTCATTCTCAAACACAATCTCTCCTTTGTCTTCAGAAATTAAATAGGAAGCAGGATTATCCAGACAAAGAAGATTTGGGCTGATCTAAATGAGCAACTTTCACCTAGTCGCAAGGAATGACAAATTGAAAACTTCTCCAAAATGCAGGTATACAATTAAATTCTGCTATCGAATGAAATAATTAGGACCAACATAACATATGCAACATCACTCCAATCACGGTGTCCCTGCTTGGTGACTATTAATCTTTCTTTGCCCAGTTTCCACTTCATCTTGGAATGAGAACAAAATGATAAAGAGATAAACCCAGCTAGTACCGTACACAATATAATACAGTGTTTCCTAATTTAACCCTCCACTGATTGTTCTACACTTTTCAGTATTTCCAGAGTACAGCAAATATAAATGGTGAAGATACTAAGTGTCTAAACAGCTGGTTGAGAGTGGTAACTTTAAACAGACATTTCACCTTTTTATTGATGTTTACTCTCAGAGCACCATTAAGACCCCACCCTGAAAACAATAGGACAACCCCCCACTGATCTCCACAGATCCAGTAGATAATTATTTGACATTGGAGCTCCATTAGTTTTTGAGGGAAGAATTCAGACTACTGCATATCAACAAAACCAACCTTTCGTTAATCCTGTAAATCAGAATTTGGCAACTGAGCCAGCCATGCCTGAGCTGCTCCTAAAACTCAGTCTCGCTTTTATTTTACGTTTGTTAAAGAAAGAATAGGAAAGAGTAGGGAGGAGAGGAAGCAATAAAATCAACTAGATAGCAACATTTAATGACAACATTTTTACCCTAAAAGACTATAGAGTGAAATACGAGGTTTCTTCTCCTCTCCTAAAGACTTCTTGACCTAAGATTTCAGTCTCAGCTACACAGATCTGCTTTAGTACACATCGTCCTAGGTGTACATGCAAGGGAAGGATCTTGCACAGGAAAAGAACGAGCCAACAGTGCTGGGAGCATAAAAAGAGGAGGCATGAGCTACTGTTCCTCCTTGTTCAAGAAATACAGGCCTGAATCATATTGGTAAAGGAAAAGAAATCATGGAGGAGAGGATAAACTCTCCTTCAGCTTTGACTTTATTATGTTATCTCTTGTAACATGATGATCTTGCTTGAAACTTTTTGAATTCTCCAGACATATTCAGAATGGGGAGGGAAGGAGCGTGGATGGGGCATATTGAAGTCCCATGCATCCATCTGCTTTGTACCAGAGCTTCATAAACCTCTCTGTTTTGGATTCATAAGAGACAGGTTGATATTGATAGCCATGAGTCGGCACATCTTTGCTTTGAATTTTGAAAAACTCTATAAATCATGTGAAAACCATGATCTCCACCCAAACAATCTTATCTTTCTTATCATCCTATCTACTTTCTTCTGTAATCTGCATGCTTCCCTTTTAAATTTCCCTTTCTCCTATTCATCTCTTCCATGATTCTTCTTACCTGACACATTTCTTTCTCAAATCTGCTTATAAAAGGATACTTCTACTTCAAACAGTTGCTTTGATGACCTCCTTAATAGTCCTCATTTCAACACAAAACAAACTTCTGTTTTGACTGTTACGTTCCAAATGAGTATTCCTCACTAGACTGTGTAGGCTTAATGCAACACAGATCAGGAGAACAAAGACACTAAAATTCATGTGTCAAGAACTAGGTAAAGAAAATATTATTAAAAGGGAATAAAGGGATTAAAAGGGAATTGGATATTTCTGAGTATTTTCTTTGTTTTCATACTTGTGCACCTGACATAGTACAGAAATTTTGGGCAAACAACCCAGATTTAATATAGATCAACTGAACATGAAATCACAGTGTATGATTGCAAAAGACCTGTTCTGTACAATACTGGCTTTTCCTGGAGAGGAAAGCCAAGATAAAACTGGCATAAATCTAACATGATACATTCTGTCAACTGTTTATTTGATTTGATAATACAAATGGATAGTTAACCAGACACAGGACACCATCTTAGGTGAATGTCAGATATGGTCCATCTAGAGTTACTAAAAAGATGTCCAACATGGGGCTAGTGATACACAAGCTACTTTGAAGAAAATCCAAAAAACAGAGAGATTTTAGTGTTCTCACAGAATAGGTACTATTTCTGTATGTACATGGAAACACAGTACCAAAATAATCCACTAATTTATCGCCAACAACTGGTAATTTCAGAAGGATTAAGAGATCTGATCAAAGCTGTCATTCAGCTCTCCAAGATGCGTTTTGACTATTCATTGCAGCTAAGAAAAACTGGGAGCAATACAATATCACATGTTAATAGGAGTGGCATAGAAGAGCACACAAGTCCAGAAACATGTTAATATTTCTAATATTGTTAATGAAATCCTGAGACAGACTAGTGAAGTTTAAGATGTAGAACGTAAGTTATTGAAGTTCAAAAGGATAAACACTAAAAAATCTGGAATTTGGGAACGCATATTTTCTCCCTAAAGGAATCAGCTTTTGATTAAGCAATTGACTTTTGTAGTAAATAACATTAAAATAAAGAACTTTAATTTCATCAATATTATAACATTAAAATACAAAAACCACTAACTGCCATGGACAAATGTTTTCCATTATATTTAAAGAGAATAAGGGATGGGTTCTGTGGGAACTTGACATTTATCATTCAAGTGAGAAGAGATCTTGTGAATCTCAAATAACACAGCTAAGAGCAAGTTAAGTGATCTTTTATTCTCTCACAGATGGAATAATGCTACATCTTCCTACAGCCCGTCATGTATTCTGTTTCAGTTGTGTAATGACATGCAGAGGTTTCAGGAGAAATGTGGAAAGCAGAAAACCTGCTGTCCTCCTGAAATCATCATAGCAGACGCACAGTAAACTTGCGTGGTAGAGCATCACTTACTCCCAGCTGATTCACGTCTTATGGCAAAAATAAAGGAGGTATTTCCGTCTTCTGCACACAGATGCACAAACACGCACACACGCTCCCAATCTCTTATCATGCAAGTGCTGCCTGTCTCAAGTTTAGATTTCAGTATTTTCATAAAATATAATGCCTGAAGTGCACTCAGATTTCATTAATAATTTCTGATTGAAACTAAACTACAGTTGTCAAAATAAGTGAATGAAGTATCTTTGCTTAGTAACATGATAAAGTTAAATGTTTTACTAAAGGTCTGCTAATTCTTAATGTACAAAATTCTTCAGCCTTTAGACAATCCACCTGACTGCACATACCTTGTACTCTTGAAGACCATTTAACTTAGAGCGTAACACAAAAACCGTAGTACATCTGTGATTTCAACTTCTGAGAATGTTGCTACACCTACTTACCAGCAAGTGCTGTGAGTGCAGTTATACAAGATTGCAAACAAAATACGTGTCTCCTCCTACTATAAGCAATGAGATCACATAGGTATCATTTAAATTTTCCTTCACACTTCTTTACTGTAAAGGCACAGGATTAATCCAAATTGGTTTGAGCCATGTTACAGCAAGGTTCCTAGCTCAACAGTCATTTTTTCCTTGACACTTTTCATTCACCCTACTATCAAAACACTAAATCAAACACCCCGATCACACAACCTTCTATCAAAATTCATAGAGGATTATCAGAGAATCTTTAATTAAAAAGATCCACTTTCAGGATTCTTTTCTTTAAGTTCAACAGAAACTTTTTTTTCCCTTGATTTATGAAGGCATATAAAAATTTCAGCATACCAAACATATACAAAAATGATTAACTAAAAGCTAGTAAACAGAGAATAAGATGGTTGCCCAAAGATTTGCTTTGTTTGCTCCTTGGGTTTATTCGCTTCTCAGGTCTGAACATACCCAAGAGGGTCACCATGAAGAAGCAGCCTTTCGAAAATCGAAGAGCATGCCACAGGACTGGCAGAAAATTCAAGTGCTGGAGTCAATAGAGCTGTTTAAGCAAAGGTCACTTTAAGAAGATTCCTGTATTGAGATAGACTAGAAGAAAGTCTGTTTTATGTGGTTCTACACGTGTATTAGAGCTATCTTTAAAAACATAAATTGAAACTAAAGGCAAAAGTAACTGAAAAAGATAAGGGGTTTTTAATAGCTCAAGGAAAATAATATCCTCTTCCACTTTGCTTTGAATTATTGCCTAACGTGAAAGTTAATTTTCACAAATTTATGAAGAAACAATATTGTCATAATGGAAAAGCACATCCACTGCAACTAGCAGGCTTTTTTTTCTGTATAGAACATTTTCAAGAGAACCATTCTTGACTAGAGCCAACCTATTGAACAAACACAAACCTATTAGACAATCAAAAGATTTTAAAAGGACTACATGGGATGATTGAAAGGAAGAGATTATAAGATGAAGCTATACAAAGACATCAGAAAAATTCTATTCCCTTCTAAGGAAAAAAAAGTATAAAAAGCATTCAAAAGCCAACATGGCACCTTAGTTGGTCAGCTGAATATATTCAAAATATTTACATCTTGTAAAATATAGACTTGTTTTCAATTTTTCAATTTTTTTTTTTAAATACAAGCAATTAGGAAGGATTTCCAATAAACAGATATGTCAGTATTTGCCAAAAAATTAAAGTAGCATCAAATACATAAAGAACACTGTATACTTCAATAATATATCAACTAGCATGGCTTTCTGCAACTCACTAATCAACTAAGTTGGCACAATTAGTTTGTATGCTATTTAAGCTAATCTGTAAAAAGTGAGTTATTTAAATGTAAAAATCAAATTAGACTCAAAATCAAGCCATTTTAATTACAGAAAATACAAGGTATAAACTTTTAACAGGTTTGTTTAAAAAACTATTTAATAGCTAAGTGATCTATGTTTTACCTGAACATGCATTCTCATTAAAAGCAAAGTAAATATCTCTGAATACAGACATATTCCATGCCATTTTCTTTATTACTTAATTTCCCAGGTATCTCAGCATGATCTGAATAAATTATGCTGACAATACAACAATATAAATGATAAATCAACAGCACAATTTTAGTGATATATAGCGTGAAATGTAAATAATAACCAGCATTGCTAATTGGCTCGCTACGTGGCAGCAAATCAGTAAGTAAGCTATTTCACTGGTAATGCTTCAGCTGTGTACCACCCTAATCATTAAGCATTTCTAGCTATTCTGAGCTGTTTCTACTGTTTTGTATAAGAAACTGTACTCTATCATAAAAAATAATGCCTGAAAGAAACTCTTGTTGAAAAAAAAAAAAAAAATTGCTCATTGACAGCATCTGGATATTATGAACCAACTCCTGCTACATTGTGTGGCAGAAGCATTAGTCAATTAGTTGCTTGAAATACCAAATCAGAATGCATTTTACTTGAAAAGCTAAAATAGAACACTGAGAGGCTGAAGTTATTTGCCAGCCCAGGGAATTATCAATGCCTAGAAGAGCCCGTAGTCTTTGCTTCAGGATTTTATTTATTGTCCAAACACAAAAGGTGAACGTAAAAGTGTAAATCCTGCTTCCCATCAGAGGCTGAAGATTCCCTGACCTCTGATGGGGAATGAGAATCCTCCTTCAGCCCAGAGACTTCCACAGAGCTCCTTATCTCAGGAGGCCTCCCTCTTACAGAGCAGAGGTTTTCTTCTACCAAGGAACCGTAAGACCCAGCCACCTGACACTGCTCTGCGAGGCTGCACTCTCTCACTCTTTCCTAACCTGTACTAAATTACATGCTGATGGAAGGAGACATCAAAGGTAGGAAGGAGAAGTCATACAAGTCACAGCAGTATGTGATCTAGTTCAGCATCCTATCACCCGTAACGAACAGGTTCCAGGCTTTGTTGGAAAGAAAACCAAAATCACCAGTATCTCAAAGGGAAACTTATTGAAAAATTTGTCATAGGATAAATGTTAGCTCATGTTTTCCTACTTTATTTCATTGCATCTGTGAGAATTTCTTTAGAAAATATGGATGTCTAGTTTTGTTTTGTTTTCTAATCCTGCCACACTTCACTCCAAAGACTTTCTTCATCTGTAAGTCCCATCCTGCAAAACATCAAAACCTCCTCCTTACCAATTTTCAGTTTGTTGGCACACCTCTTTGTTTGCACTATGGGACAAAGCCAAGAAAGAAATCGGATTTACCTTGTGTAAATCACTCATTTTCTATAGAATCTTACTCATCTTCTCATTCACTTAAACGAAGCTCTCCTATTTTCATTCTTTCTTCATATGTAAATTTCTCTATGCTTCTGGATACTTTTAATGACTATTCCTGTACCCTTTCTGTTTATGATGTATATATTTTCAAGCAGAAATGTATGAATTCAACAGTGTATTCAAGGCAAGAGGATATCACTGATAGGTATCATAATATTTGCAGTATTATTTTCCAACCCATTCTTTATTCACCCAACCATTTTGTTTGCTGCTAAGACCACCGCTGTGAACTGCGCAGCCTTTTCTATTGAGCTGTCTACAGTAATGATGATCATGGGGAAACCCTATCCTCAATGAAAGAAACGGCAAAACTCCCAGAGACTTCAGTAGGATCCGAATTTCACCGAAGATCTTTCTATCGAGTAGTTATAGCTAATTTACAATTCAATCAATGGTTATGAATACTGCAAATAATTCTATACAATTTACATTGCAGGAAATTTGTCAAAACTGAGTATATTTGAATTTCTGCTCCCAGATTGCCTAAGTCTAGAATTCCTCAGAGGCTTCTATGGACTTAACTAAGCAAAAATTGTTGTCATCTGTATTTTTGGTCCTTTTATTTTGTGTTCCTTACATGCCTTTACTTTACCATTTACATTGCAAATAAATCCAATCAAAACACTGAATAGATCATCGTTAATCCTGAGTCTCTGGGAGCCCCCTGTTAACTTTTACCTATGCTCAATACTGACCAGTTCTCCATTCTCTATTACTTTTTCTAAGGGTCCAAATGCATTTCATTAAGCTGTTTTTTCTGTAGCTGCCTATTCCTCGGTAAATGTAAGTATTTCTAGTAGCCTGAGAGGTATTGTTTATGAAAATTTCCCTATTCCTATTATATGTGCCTTGTTACAAGTATTTTTAATTTTTTATTATTGTTGCTAGTGTTTTAAATCCAGATAATCTCTTTTCCCTTGTTTCTG
>NW_009209467.1:89289-95476 GCF_000690835.1 Fulmarus glacialis
ACTGATTCACATTCCAAAAGTGAAACAGAGAACAAAAGCAAAATTGACGGCTAGAAGACTAAAGTTTACAGTCCTTATTGCATATCTACAAGTGCATATCTACAGTTTACAAATCTGTTTTACGGCACAGTCACATACAGTGTATTTAAGTTAATTTGAAAATACTATGCATTTGCAAAGGTCTCTACCATCTGCTGCTTATCTAACCATTAATTTCAGAATTAAGCAATGTAGGCAAAGGAGCTGAACATAATTTCTATTCCAAAGTCTTACTAATATTACAAAGCTTTGTAATATTATCCATAGCATTTCTTGATGGAGCACGGTGGAGGACTACACTGACGCAGCCCCATTAGTGTGTACCTTATGCAGAGCACGCAGTTTTCAGGACATCAGGGGTTTTTGCATGGATCTGTGCTGTATCACATCAAAGGTATCAGCTTGCTTGCAAATAATCTAAGATTTTTAACATACACTGCAGTAGACTACGTAGGAAATGTGCATGTTAGTGCGTCCCTAAGTAAACAGGGAGCTGTGAGCCCTTAGGTGAACTAGTTGAGTTATTCAGTATGGATCTTACTTAGTCCTGTCATCCTATGGGGCTTCTCCATTTCTTAAGTCTTCAATTTAATAAATCCACTAAAATTAACAAATCAGCAATTAATAAGGAATTAATACAGTTCAGTCATGTTTAAAGTTAAATAAGCACTTAAGTGTTTTATTAAATAGGAGCTTAAGACAACACATACTCCTTTTTTCCTCTAGGTTACGCTTTTAGTTTCAAATTGCTGAGGTGGCACTGATAGCCAAACTTAAACTCTGACGAGCCACAAATTCAGGATGAAACATGTCTCTGGTGTTTAAAATATTCTTTGTTGTGACAGTAAGACAGCATGGTCTCTGCCAACGATAAGGTCCTGTCTAGTGAGACAGGGAAGGGATAATATAGATATCGTAAAACATGATGCAATTATTTTCTAAAAAATAAAAACAAATTAAAAAAATAAAACCCAAACCTAAACAATGAAAAAAACCACAAAGAGAATAAAATTGTTTCTTCATGAAACTAATATACTGGGATATTAATGGCTGTGGTATCATAATTTCTCTATAAAATGCAAAATATATGTGTGGTGCTATTTCTTTAAATCCCTTTTCCAGGGGAGAATGATATAGATATCTGGGGACAGAGGGATGCTGCCTCACTATAAATGGGTGATGCAAGAACAGCTGTTAGATTATTCTTTGCTAACAAAGTGACAAATTTCTTATATACCCCTACTCTCCCATTGGTACATCCATGCTTGTAGACATGCAAATATTTAGGAATGCACACAATACTTTGTAGTATATATGTTCTATGTTTTCAATGACAACAGATTTAATTTTGTTTAAAATTTTTAATTGAAGTCAAAACATTTTTGCATTTGGCAGCAAATAGAAGGATCCTGACGAATGGCATAAAACTATTAATTATGTTTTGTTCACTCTATTGTTAGCATATTGCTTCTGTGGTTAAAAATTAACTCTATGATCTTATTTAAAACAATACACCTGTCATTTCAGACATTCCTAAAAAGCATGCTTAGTAATAATAAATAGGTGTACTTGTCAAGAGAAATTTGCTCACAAAGTGAATTCAAGCATCTTAAATAGATAAAAGAAAGCAACTATAATTTACCAGAGGATAATATTTTATTTCATTCTTTTAAAGATTCCCCGTTCTGTTTTTATTCATTGATAAATTTTAGACATGCAGATAAAGACAATAAATGTTTCATGATTATATGGGCAATTCCAGAGTCTCCAGACAACCTTAAATATTTCAATATCTGGGAAAAGTGTCAGACTGTACTATAGCATCTGTATTGTAAACACTAATAATATTGGTAAGGGTAACTTGAATGATTTGAAAGTAAAACTGTCGAAGTTATTCTTAACCAGGGCACACAGCAGGGAACACATCAGCATTCTCATCCCCACATGCAATGATACAACAGAAACAAATAGGACTTTGGAAATCAAATTTGTAGCACATCTGCATTTGTCATTCACATCTGTACACAAATAAGCATGCAAATAACTTAGGTAAGCGTACAGTCAGTCACAATATGTCATGCAAATGCCAACTTACGTGGTTTCAAATATACAAAATTTGCCTGCACAGTCTCAGAAAACAGTTTTGAAAATCTGGCCTTTTGAACTTACCTCTCTGCAGCAATGAGGTTCTTTATGAGTGCACACATTTTCCTGGGGACAATGCCTCCTATTAAGTGCAAATAACTTAGGTAAGCGTACAGTCAGTCACAATATGTCATGCAAATGCCAACTTACGTGGTTTCAAATATACAAAATTTGCCTGCACAGTCTCAGAAAACAGTTTTGAAAATCTGGCCTTTTGAACTTACCTCTCTGCAGCAATGAGGTTCTTTATGAGTGCACACATTTTCCTGGGGACAATGCCTCCTATTAATCCCATGATCTAAATAGAGATAATACATTTGTCAAAAAATACGTATGCTTTATCAGGATGAATTTTCTCTAACATCTACTACCTTTTTCCAAGATGGATGAAATAACATGCACAAACCCACAAAAGAAGTGTTCTCTATTTTATAGTTTTTTCGTGTTTTTCCATCAGTTTAAGAAATTTATGTAGGCTTCATTTTCATCAAGTTTTTTTTTCCCCCCCCCCCCAAAAAAAAAAATTTATTTCTTATTTAGAAACAAATTTACATTCAAAAAATTCACCACAACTTTGTATTCCCAAAGCCACTTGGGAGAAACCAGGAGAGAGCAAAAATTCAAGCCCAGTCCCCCAAAAAACAACCCCCTAGCTACAGAGGGTGAAGAAGGCCTAAAACTGGAACGTGGCTATGAAGTGGTCACTGCCTCAGAGGAGATTCTCAACGTGTTCCAAATCATTTTCCAGTCAGTAGGTACTGAATGACCCAGATACAGGGGAGTCACCCGAACAGCCATAAGGAAGCTCATCAGAAGAGCAAGCGTCTATACCTAGCAACGCTAACAAAACAGAAGGGGTGTGTTTAAACATCTGTACTCTAACACTAGAGATTTGCCAACACCACCACTGCGGCAAGGATAAGCAAAGCTCACAGAAGCAATATCTGGGTTGACAATGTATCTACATGAATACGTAAAATCTGCTTAGGCACCGTCAGAAAAGCTGTCATAGAACTGAGCAGTGAGGGTGTTTTAGAACTACATTATGGGCAGAAAATTTCTGATGCTTTTGTGAGGGAAGATACCATATGCAAAGATTTGACTAGAATTGAATTTCCCCTAGGAAATTACAACCATTTGTACAGCATTTAATCCTAAAATTGTTACAAATATCGCTTTCAACTAGTTCTATTTTTTAGTCTAAATTTTCTAATTGATGGGTTGCAACACTCTTAAAATGCCTAACAAGAACACACCACCAGTGTGTTTCATGGACAACAAAAAGGAAATATATCTTTGTGCCAGGAAGGCAATCAATTAACTTTTCTAAGATTTTGCACCGACATAAAGATCATTGCCTGAATTTCAGATGTGATGTGGCAAGTGGGCAAAAATATTGGCAAAAGGGAGCAGAGAAACATTCACAGTGAGAGACAGCATGGCAATACTAGTAAGACCTTCTCCAGGCCTCAGTGCGCACAGAAGCTTTTACAGGACAGTGCCCTTTATGTGAATAATATATAAATGCCTTCTGAAATTGCAAGAAAAGCTTGGGGTTTTTCTTTTTTTCCCTTTCTTCTTTTTTTTTTTTTAAACAGTACAACTCCTTTCATCACTTTTTAAAAAATCCTTAATAGCGTGTTATCATACTGTTTATATGTGAAGACAGCACTGTGGCAAAACTTGTTATTGATCATGGTTTAAATTGTCTGAGGAATTCTCTCTAAGACTTATGAAAGACGTTAAGTATCTTTTGTGCATAATATCCTTTTATTTTCCCACTTCATTTATTTTGCTAACTGAAATGTGTGTATACATCTAACCACATAATGTTTTAGCACCTTTGAACTATTTCTAACAATTTTTTTGATCCATATATGGACATAGGAATGTTGGGAATGTAAAATATATATATTTTTAGACAACCAACCATCTTACATCAGCTAATAAGTTAAATATTTTGTATGCCCTAGAAACTCAGATTTGGAAAGAGAAAGAGTATTTAAGGACTTCTGATCTACCCAATGATTCCTTGAAGTATAAACATGTCATTTTACATATCCAAAGTGACAAAAGTACACATCAGCAAATATGAATTGAAAGCTCGGAGAAAGTGATGGCTTTCCTCAGGAACTCTTAATTTAAAAAAATAAACAAACAAACAAACAACCACGTAAAAAAAGAATAAGCTGCTTAAATTTAATAATGAGGTATTTTTACTGTTGCTTTTATTTAGCATTCTTGATCTTAGCAAAATTGTCTCACCCTTTAAAGATACAAGAGCTGTTTGCTTTAGATCTGAAGCCATACTTACAGCTATGTCCGTATTCAGGCATATGTCTGAAGAACTGGGTTAAAAATTACCTGCCTGCTTCACTCTGGTTTGAAAACACAACTGCATTATCACTTCTGGATATCGTGATGAGTTTGATCTGGACTAACTACTAGACTTGATCTAGACTACTACAAGGGCATTGTGCATACCAATAAAGAAATGTGATAATCCTCTAGCAAAAATTAATTTATTAATGAAATGAATAATTAAATCTGCTGAAAAACATATTTGCAGGAAGTTAAGCAAAGGTGTTTTGAATAAGAATGGGGCTTTTTCTTATATCTGTAAGTACAATAGACTTGCTAAAGTAAATAACCCTGTGAGTTACTTACCTCATAATGTATTTAGTTATAATATTAAATGGATAAAGTACTTGATCATCTCCCAGGATAATAAAGCTGGTGGTATGGAGAAAAGCCTCCATGGGATTAAGAGAGAGTTAAAACATTTCAAATATGCAATTAAAGGCATTCTAACATGCCTGTGATCTCTGCTCTGATTTCCTATTTACAGAGAAGGAAAACTGGCTCAGACCTCCTAGACTAAGACAAGGAAGTATGCAAAATCGAGCAGTCTCTGTGCCAGCTCTTGCTAATCCTTTTCAGTATGGTTTGCTGCTAATTTGTCATGGCACATATTTGCCTTATGTCTAATTAGCATCAAATTGCAAACTGCTATTTGCTAACAATTTGTTGCATCAATCTGCTTGAAAATCTATAGTTTAGAACTGGATTGCAGCTTGTTCTGTCTATCAAAATTCCATTTCATACACATCACAGTAAATTATTTCCCTCCAAAAAACATTGCAATGCTCTATTGTACAAAGAAACCTACATTTAAAAAGAAAGCCGATACAAAGTGATGGGTTTTTGTTCCTTTGTTTCATCCTCCGTTTATATTTTGCTATAACCTGTTTACAACTGAAATTAAATAGAGAACAGCTTGCTCTTTGTTTAGAGTTAAATCTAACTAAAATTGCATCACCCCTATAATAGAATAGGTACGTACAAAATTATCATCTATACTTTGGAGAATATAGGTAAGACCCTTACAACAAGAATTTGTGTCTGGAACTGGCTCTCAAAGTACAGGAAAATTTCAGCCAGGGAGCTTGCCAGGTTTAGGAACGGGCTAATCTGTTCTGTTTGACATCCACAGATATTATAATAAACAAATAACTAAAAGTCTTTGTCACAAACAAATACTGTTGCAAAGATGTTCTTCAATAAAACTGTAAGTGATGTGGGAGCTGCTTATATATAAGATTTCCTCCCCCGCTATGCCTCATTAGAAGCAGATGGAATACTCCTGCTGTATGCATTGCAGGTGATAGATGGAAATGTGTCAGTGCAGGGCCTGGACTATGAAATTCACTCAGTAGTAACACGTGATGTTCTAAGCAGTCTCCTCTGCTATATTCTGGGAATGGTATGGGGTCATCAAATAAGCATGGCTACATGCTGCTTCTCTGGAAGCATGATTTCAGCCCACATAAGATGATGTTTCATATCTAGATGTGGTAGAGATGTATATGAAATTTTTTTTCCATGCCACAAAACATTTGAAATTTCAAAAATATTTCATCAGGAGTGTCGTGGTTTAACCCCAGCTGGCAACTCAGCCCCACACAGCCGTTCACTCACTCCCCTGCGGTGGGATGGGGGAGAG
>NW_009209468.1:0-11091 GCF_000690835.1 Fulmarus glacialis
CAACCTTAATGATTCTATGATTCTACAAAGAAGAAAACAGTATTAATGTATTTCTTATATTCAAGAGTATGTCCCTATATGTGCCTTTTCAGGGATTTTCTTCTGTTCTTTATGTTTGCCATATTCCATATTTATATTGCTTTAAAATTGTACCTGCATAGTCCTGCTTTCATAAATATGTTAATTGGACATCTATTTGTTCTGAGAAAATGAGTTACTAAAAAGCAAACACTCCAAATGAATGATGTATTTTGTGGCATGCTGCAGAGAGGGGTGATTAATATGACCCCCCCACGCAAGAGGTTCTGTCAAATAGGTTTACAAGCTTTGCCCTTCAAAACCCAAACTGGGTGGATGAAATTTTTTGCAGAATGGACGCCTGCCCAGAGCCACGGGTTTTTGCAAGCTCTGGCATCCTTTCCTCTTTCTAGTCTGACTGTGTCCAAAATAAGGTGCTGGCAGTCAGCAAGTTGCCATCTATCTTGCAGAAGCCCTAACTTGTTAGCTGAGTGATGACTCCAGACAGCATTCCCTCAGCTCTGACTTGTGACAGTGATTGCCAAGGCTAGTGGTGAACTAGATAAGGGGGGGGGAACAAGCCCAAGGTACTCCTTTGGATTCCTTTTGAATTTTTGAACAGTGACACATCATATGGCCTTATGTTCTTTAGATAGCCTAAGGCTGTGCATTCACTAATAAAGAATGCAGAGTCATTATTTCTCACTCTGTTTTCAGGAACGAAATTAAAATCTCACATGTTGTGCCAGAATTTAAGAGTTCATTACTTTAGAAGCAACCAGGATTACTAAGATTACCTTTTTGTCAGGCCCTGGTGGAAGACTAGCTTAGCAGTGGAAGACCTGTAACTTTCAGGAGAGCCTGGGTATCTCCTGGGCTTAAAAGGAGAAGGTGGGACGAGAGGGGCAGGGCAGCAGTTGTTCTGTTTTTCAGAAAAGGTTAAGACAGTGCTCTGGCATTAAAAGGGAGGGAGCATGATCTACTGGAGACCTCTCTGCCCAAGCATTTAGAGGGACAATCGCTTAGGTGTTGCTTGAGCCTCATCATTTCTGAAGCTGCTAGCTCTGCCAGATTTACGCTTGTGCCACAGAGAAGCATGTAAAGCTGCGGAGGATCCAAACCAGCCTGTTCAGCTGGTGCTGCAGATGAAGGCTTGGGAAAAAGCAACTCGCCCTAAATGAATTCCTCCATGACAGATCCAGGGTGGGTGGAACCATCAGAGGAAACTGGTAGATATGTTTATTTGGCATTCATTCATGAATTCATTAGAATTCATTCTAATAGTCCCAAGACACCGATGACATTTAATATCTAAACAGAAGAGTAACTGCCACATGTAACAGCATCACCTTGATTTTAGGGCATCCCTTCTACCAGCTAAATTTACTACTTTTTCCAGTCATGGATCTATCTGGGAATCCTTTTCAAATTCATGTGAGTTTTATTAAATGTTGGGTAATATGTGACCCCATCAAGTGAATGCAGTGTCCACTTGGGAGACTTTTGTTCTATTCAAACCTTTGTTGACAATGCAGCAAGCTCTGCTATGGGCTGCCGGGGGGCGGGCAGCCCGGGCTGAGCCGCGCTTTGATTGATTTGCACAATAGGAACGAAAATATTCCTGAAACTCTTGAGATCACTCAACTCTTCCTGCCAGACTTCCATGAAATATAACATGCAATCAATTTAGCTTACAGCCAAATTCTCCCCTTTCAGCCCCCTCTTTCCTTTGGTGTGTCAGCGAAGACAAATGAAAGAAGCAATAAGGAGTACAAACAGCAGTAGCAACGAAAGCAGCAATTGCTTGTGTAGGGAGGACTCATGGTGCCAGGCCAGAGCAGAACCCACAACAACTTGACCAAACACAGGAATGAATGAAAGGTCCTTTTGAAAGGGCAAAAGAAAGACCGCGTTGACCTCTTGGCAGAAAGAGGAAACTTCAAAGGGTTTACAACAGTTAAAAGACCCAGTTACACGCAGCAAAAATTACTTGCATTGGATGCTAATACGGCGAAACTAAACAACCTCACAGTAAGAGATACAGCAGAAGGTGGAGTAGAGAGGGCATATTTTCTGCTAGAAAATATGTTGAAAAGGCTAATTCTGTCAGTTTGGTGTTTGTCTTTTCAAAGCTGCACATGTGAGGAAAACAGAAATTTAGACAGAACTCCTAACAGTCTTTGGAAAAGTCAGGCACATGTTTTCTTTTCATTTTTCTCACCAAGAAATGTTCTCATCATGTGCTTCTTTTGGAAACATTTGGCAGTTCCTTAGGTATGACAGAAACTATGTTTGAAGAAGTTAGAACTAATGAAATAGGGTATTTAAAGAGAAACCTTCTGAATGATCCAAGTGTTGAATATGATTTATGAAAACTATATTGAAAAGGGGAAAAAAGTCCTAATTGCCTGAGATAGTTGCATTCTGCTGTTTTTCTTCACCCAAAGTTCAGGTTTTTTACTTGCTCAATACAGCTTGGAAGGTATTTGATCACACACGTAATTTTAGGCAAGAGAGGGGGCCGCTGGCTGCAGTGAGTCTGCTTGTGCTCAGGGTTCAGCAAGTGCATAAAACCTTTTGCTAGACAGCGGTCTTGCAGGGCTCTGTCTCTGAATTCCAAGGATTTGAGAGCAAGTAAGTCACAGCACTTCAATGAACAAAGACTTTCCTCTTTAATCTACTCTAGTTGGGAAAGATAAGGCCTCAAATGGAATCTACTGCAAGACTAGATTACACATTAAGATAAGCATAATACGATAAGGACCAACTGACACAGCTTCTGTAAGGGCAAGTTGTGCTGCTCTGTCTTTCAAGAATTCCTTGAAAAAGTGCGTAAAGTACAAGATGAAATGTATCTTTCGAACATAATTTACATGGAATTTCAAAAGGCTTCTGACAGGAACCTGTGTGAGAGGCTTTGAAATAAAATAAATAGCAAGTCATGTTGCCAACCTATAGGATGTTTGGAATTCATAGCAAATAGCCAACTTTAAACTAAAAGAGCAATGAGAAAACATGTTGGGCTGCTGTTTATTATTTGAATTGTTTTGGAAAAAGAGATTTAATGCAATTTGTTGACAAATTATTCTGGATCGGTAACAACTAAAGAGGACCACTAGACACTCCTAGAAATACTTGTATTCACCCAAAGCACTCATTCTTCCATTCATCTATCAGCATTCTGGCAGCTCTAATGAAAAGTAGTATGTGTTAGAAAATATAATAAACTTCTCATTATCATAATGGACTTTGATCTAACACGGTTCCCTGAGGAAACCGATATGAATCATTGTGAGTATTACAGCTTAATGAATATGCCTTTCCAAAATAAACTAACAAAGAAAAGGATTAGAGAAATACTTTACAGAAGTAATATCTCACTGTAATAATGATTTAATAGAAAACTATGAATGATACATTTCCAGTTGCACCACAGTTGAGTTTTGGATGCCTCAATATAAAAGGACATGCTATGCATAGAAAGCATCTGGAGAAGAATAACAAAACCAGTCAAAGTTATGTGAAGATTCACATGAATGATTACTTCGACTATGGATATTTGACATTCAAAAGACAAGGTTAACAAAATATCAGGTGAAATATGCTTTCTTAAATTTAAGCTTTGGAATGCCCACATGCAAATTTGTGGGTTTCTTATGTGCTTAAGATAAGCATATGCTTACCAGTTGCATGGTCAGTCCTTTTCAGCATGAGCGATGGGAATCCATTTTCATGAGAGCTGTTGACATTGTTTTTTGCAGTTACCTTCTGCAGACTTTTTACACAGTAGTCCATGAATCCCTTTATCCACAGTCCATGAGCTGAAAATGACTGGCTTAAGTGAGACTAAAATGTGATTTCAAACACAAAATAATGAATATCAATGAGAAGAGTAGCCACCCATTTCTTTCTTCTTTGCCCCACTGTATAAACATATCAAGGCATCTGATTGAACTCAGATGCAATGCATTCAGGACATTTGAATTAAAGAAAATACTACTTTATCTAATATTAATAGTAGTCATTGGTACATGTAACTGCCAGAACATGGGCGTAACATTCAAAATTGAATATGGGTCCTCTGTGGTATTTGAGTAGACAAAGGTTTGGATTGATTCAGCTTTTCAAATTTACATAGGAAATTTTAAGTTTTAGGACAATTCCTCAATTTTTCCTGACAAAATGATACAGTCTTGTGATTGGTAAGGATTCTACCATCTACCATGCTCTGGAGAATTCATACTCTGGTCTTTACTGATAAATAAGATCATATGTTTGGAACCAAATATCAGTTTATAAATCACCGTTTTTCCAGAGTGCAGTTGATATCAAAGTTCAGAATGACTAAGACATTAATGTGATATTGTCTATTGGGTTGGTTTCATTTGTCTCTGAATGTATCAAACAAATAAATGTGTAAGGTGAGACTTTGTAAGTGCCCTGTATTAAACTACTGTATTCATATTAGATATGACACGAAAATAAGAAGCTACTGCCTTCTTTTCTGCCTTGGTGAGCTGTTATTTTGATAATTCTAAGTGGATAGGAATAAAGGGTACATGCTTCAGCCTGTTGACTCACAGTCACTGATTATTCGTATGTGGATAGCTGCAGTAGCGTGAAGATTGATTGCGCTAGCTCATAGGCAGCAGCTGCCATTTACAAATGCCAGCTAGTGCTTCTCATGGGGATTTGTGACAGAATACAGAAATAAGCCAGAATTACTTCTATTAGCTGAATACATGCCTTTTTTTTTCTTATTTTGCAGTCACACTCTCTCTCCCCACAATAATCTTTTTTACAACACTAGCTGATTTCAAGTAAATTTGAGAGAGGCAGCTGAAGTTTAAAAGGTAATTAAGTTCTTGCAAGTAGTGTCAAAATCAGTGATCAAGTAGAAGAGAGAGAAAGAGGTTTTTCAAGTGTCCTGTCTAAAGGAGAGGCTGCCACATGTATTTATTATATATCAAGGAATTTATGCAACCAAGAAATCTAAATGCTCCAAAAACTAGGGTTTTGTAATTATAAGATGCAAGCAATGCTTCCTTTAGCCAACCCGGTATATGTGTGACAATTCATGTTGTGTATCATCTTGTGATCACGCAGATGTGCTCTTTCTGTGGCAGATTGCCATTTAAGAGGCAAGCTGTAAACAAATTCCTTTCTTTTCATACAGATGCAGTTCACTTGATTTAAGATTAACAGAGAAATAATCGCTTGGTGTTTTATTTAACGAGGTGTGATCATACTGGAACCATAACCCAAGTAGTTCTATTTAGTTCGGAGCCTGGTGCACTGTTTTTAACAGTGTAGGGGTGTGTGTGTGTATGGATGTGTGTGTGTATATATGTGCATACATTTTAGACAGTGTATGTCCTATAACCAAGACCATCAGGTTGCGACCTTTCTTCAGCATGTTTTGTTTCAAACAGGACATATTTCTGCCAGTTTTACTCTCAGTGAATACTATCTACTGGTGATATTACTCCATTGGTTTATATCAGATTACTCATGGAGTAAAGAGCTAATCAGCAGGAGGCAAAAGTGCTGCCAAGTTTTTCAATTTTATCACAAAGTCTTGTGATACTTGTTTTTTTCTGTGCCCTAGCTGCTGGAATAAGGGAAGTTCATGAGAATCTAAGCTTCCATTAAATAGAATGACTTGCTAGCCTTCCAGGATGTGGATAAAAGTTGAAAATATGAAGCAAATAACCTCAGAGGGTCAAGAAACGAGAAGTCAAATATAAACATTTTTCTTTCGTGAGACATTCTCATAATATCTCATAATTTTCCAGTGTCAGTGATGAATGAATAGCAGTGTCAGAATTTCTTCCTCAAACTTTAAAATGTTATAGGGTGAATTCAGCAAAGATGAAATATAGACTTTTGGTTTTCTGCATGAAGAGATGGATCAGCATAAACAATATGTGGGGCTGAAACAACAACAAAAAGTACTATTATGGATTGAGCAGAAATATGGCCCTTCATTATGACAGTTGTCGGAACTATTAATCTCTTTTCTGGAATCAGATTGCTGAAACTGTAGCAGTATCCTTAGCAAGCACAAGCACATGTGTCTCTGCTCATTCAAGACAAGTGTTGGTATATGGGCTTCCTGATGATGGTTTTACAAAACTTTGTGTTTCAGTGAGAGAGAGAGAAAGAGACTGGAAAGCTAGAAGGAGCTAAAAACCAAGGACATATCTTGTATGCAGCCTAGGGAATAATAAAATGGCAAAGTAATGATGGGAGAAGGGATTCAGAACTTTGAAAAGGAACACTTTCTCTTCTTTGGTTTTGGGGAATGTCTACTCAGATTGTATAACAAATAGAATTGCATCAGACAAACTTTACTCCATCAAGTGGAGTGCAAACTGGTAAAAACAAATAATGTCATCCTGAATTTGGCTGTTTAAATGGTTAACATAGCCTCGTAATCCTAGGCAAAGTGGTAGTGGCTTGCTAAGCAATCCACTATTTTTTTTCCTTTTCTTTTTTTTTTTTTATTCTTGTTTTTTTTGTGTGGACTCCAGTTCCTCATGAAGTTAAGAGGACACACTAAACTTTAAGAAACAGTGCAATAAATTGCAACAATCTCAAAAACTTCAGGACCATGCCGTCAGGAGTAATGGCCCAACAGAAACAACACATATTTTAAGAAACACTATTAATCAAAATCACAGACAGAAACCCAGGTTTAGTGTACTCAGTGTTAACTTCCCAGAAGTAACAGTTTTCCTCTGCTGTGAAGGGTATTCTGGATGAAGCCACCTAAAAAGAAGTTGGAGCCAAACCTTTAAACAGAAGGTAATCAGCTAGTGAAAAATTCTCCAGAACCTCTCCGTCATTTCCCTCTCACTTGTTATTTTGCCTTTGGCTCGTCCCCAAAATAAGCCATGTTTCCTGAGATATAGCTCTCCATGGCTCCTGATGTTCTCTCTCTCTTTCCCCCATGGATGCTCTCCCCAGCGAGAGTATCACATGGATATCCTCCTTGGCATTTTTTATAGCGTTCTCATCTCTAGCTGTAAAAGATTAAATTAAAAGACTATTTGACCTGCCTTTCCTGGTCAGTGCCACTCTAGCAAGCAATACATCACTGGAGGAATGTCAACTTCATGACCCATTACTCAAATGAGGCGCCAACTAGGAAGAGTAAGCTGAGAGATCCAGGAGTTTTAAATTTATTGTCACGATACGTCTAAAAATAAAATAGACTCTTGTAGTGTGGGGAGTAGGAGGCAGAGGAAAGAAAGTTTAGGAAGTCTCTCAGGTCAATCAAAAGCTTTAAATAATGTGTCTGTGGCAAGCAGGGTTTCTTTTCACATGAGATAGCTAATTCTGCTAAGTTAATTTTCATCTTGAAAAAGGCAGAATCTTTTTTGTCCTCCCTCAGTGCAGCTGTTAGACTAGATTTTGGGCAGACTTACAGCATCAGATTGGCTTTGGATGGATGAAGATATACCAGTCACTCTACCTTTGTGTCATGAATTGTTATCCTGAAGCAAGAAAGACCAGTTTGTGACTCAGCTGCTGACCTGCTGCAATTTTTCAAGCCAGATTGTTTAAGCTGGCTCTCATTTCAGGGAAAACAGTTGGGGCGGTAATATCTCCGGAAGTTTAGTTTGACTGTCCTGTGCCTACTAGAGCATGGCCGTTCTTCCTGCTTCCATACTCTTTCCAACCTCAGGTTTTCCTCATGGCTTTCCTGCACCCTCACTCTTCCTGCCCTGTGGTCTTTCTTTGTTCGTCTTTCCTTCTTATTTCCATTTGGCTTTTCGATAAAGATTTCCCTTCTTTCCCTTTTTAAAATTGCATACCTACTGACTCATCTCTTCTGGGCCACCCCTCCAGATATACATATGCTTGAAACAAATCTGAGAAAAGAAGCAGAACAAATCTTCACGGACGTGAACTCTGCTCTCTTTGCTGGCACACTTCAGCCCTATTGCCCCACTCAGTCTGATACATCTGTATAAAGTTCATATTCTTGCAGAATGGGGCTTTTTAAGGATTTCTGTAGCCAATAGTGAGTTAAATGAGTATTAACAGAGCCCTAAGCCTGACATGCACTTCAGGATGCTACTAAAAGGCAGCTGGGGAGGAGGGAGGGCTAATATCTGTAAGCCAGGGCACAGCATTTCAAGATTTAATGTAAAACCTGAAATGTCTTGTTCTGATGAAGAAAGGCTGAAACATAACGTTCGATGTAGTCAGAGGTATATCTGTTTGTGCCATTGACAGTCCTCTTTTAGAGGGCCTGATGAAAAAGGTATAACCACAGGAGACTCACAAGTAAGACATTAAAAGGATGAGCAAAGGACATGATTTCAGCCTAGTCTCTGGTGCGTGACATGTGATGTTTTGGAGTGCTCCACTATGAAAGAAATTCCAGAGACCCTCCAGGACTGAAGGAATTTTTTAAAAACATGAAAGAGTTCAGAGCTGCTCTGTGTTACAGTCTTTTCTTTTAAGTGTATATAGTTTCACAGCTTCTGCAGTGCCAAGGATTTTTTTTTTTCATTAACTTTGTATTAGATCTTATGAAGTAATAACAATATATTATCTTACTTACATTAATACAGGACAATATAACTACAGAAGGCATTTATGAATTAGTTGATCACACTTTTGAGGGACCCCAGCTCAGTGGAATGGAGAAACACACTGTGCCAAACTCTGCCATAAATTGTAGCTGTATGACTCTGCTACTGCCCGCAGTGGTTTTGGTAGGATTTTGAGGGTAAGAGAGGAGAGAACTGAATCCAGACTGTTGATATAAACGTCTCCTTGTACATGTGTAATGGTTCCCACCTTTTCTTCCTCATCAGTTCTCCTATGGCCCTTACTTGGATCCCAGTCCTGCTACAGCCATTGCTGGGTCATTTCCCCAAGCTGCCAGAGATCCCTCTGTGCTCATTTGGGATTTGTCTGCATGGAGTTTGCTGTAAGGTTGGGGCTTTTGCTGCTTAGAAAAAAGACAGTCTAATTCATTGTGTTTGACTGGCACCCAGAAAAATGAAGCTTTAACTATAAGTGTATTATGCTACTACTAGTAATGATAATATTAATGATAATATTATTGGTACTACATTTTCCTATTACATTATAGTATTAAAATATGTTATTATATTATTTTTATTATTACAATCATTTACTTAGTTTCACTGTAGTGAAACCAATTTTTTATATGTACATTTATATATATATATAAAGAGGGAAACACTTTTTTAAAACCAAGTTTCATAGCTGCTGAAAATGGCTCATTTTCCAGGCTCTGGCTTTTTGCAGGGATAATCCCCAGCACAGTAGTAAGCCAAGACACCGTAAACTGGAAACAAAAGTATATGACTCAAAAGAAAGGCTCTCATTCATGGCAGAATTACTGCAGCAGCTCACACTTCTGTGCTGGGACAAAGCAATCTCCAGAAGGGTGTGATCTTGGCTGAGAAGAAACAGTTTAAGTCCAGTCCTCCACCAGTTTTGGTTTATGGTGTCTCACGGGCTGACAGGAAGGTCAGTCCCTACGCAATAGCTCGCCCTTCCCCGAGGAGCCGTGAAAGGCTGTGCAGCGCTCGCTCCTCCAGCCGCAGCCATGAAGGAAATGGGCTATCCACACACAGGCTCGCTAATGGTGAGGTCCCAAAGCAGCTGCCGGCGCTCCCTGCTTTTTTGGCACCTAGAATCCATTTTTTTTAACCATACCCTGTAACAGATATGAAGCGTATCTGAGCATTGCAATTTATAAAGCCACAGAAGAAAAAAAAAATCTTAAAAATGGCAACATGGCAGTGGAATACTTAGCCTAAACCTTAGCAAAATAATTATCTTTGTGTGCTATACATCATGTGATTTATAGTATGGCTTCAGGAGAGACCAAATGAAACCCTGGGGTGAATTTCACTCAAGAAGATCAAAAGTAAGATTAATGAACTGGAATTCTTTACCTATACCATTTACAGTATTTCACTGGACAGAAAGGTCGCTTTTGATGCTAGGAGTCCCACCTATATATTTATATTTTAATCCATTGTTTTTTACGTTTTTCATATAATGCAATTTGCATATTTATACTCAATTAATATTATGATTTATTATAGTGCCCCTAAACGTACCAGATGCTTTAGATACTGTTCCACATACACATAGTTCTCTGTTTCAAAGAGTTTAGTAGCTGGAGACGTAAGATTGAAAATGCCTACATTCAGGTATGGTTTTCCTCACTTCAGGTGCAGAAGGCAGGGTTGGGCCCTGTACAAACAACCAGAAAATGGATATTGCAGACCTGAAAATCATGTCTCTCAGACTTACTTCAAGGCCATTTTTTTAAACCTTTTTGGAATCCGAAATCAATAGGTTTAATACTCTTCAAATCTAGCTTTGCTTGGAGACAGCTCGGGGATGTAAACTTGGGGGAAATACTTTGGAAACATCTTCTCCTTCATTCTCCTCTCCAGAAGCCATATCAAAATATGGTGGTACGAGGGGGACCTGAAAGCCCTTGAGGAAGAAATTTCCTTGGCAGGAGTGTGCTGCAGTATGGCGATAAGTCTTTCTATAAGGAGCCTTTGCTACAGAGGTTATGCCAGGACTGGGGGTGGCACAGCAGAGGAGGATTTACAAGAAATTCCCAGTAGTGCTTTGATCGATAGCTCTGAGGTAAATCAGGGGTTTCTCCAGTCCTAAGAATAGCAATACTAAGGTAGTTTGGGGTGGGTCAGCTTCACTTTGTCTTCCCCAGGGCGTGAAGTGCCTCCACAAAACACAGCACAGACAATCACTTGCCGTTTTTCATTCAGAAAGACTGTTCATTCCCCACCCGGAGAGCCAAGGCGCGCCGTGAGGCCTGCGCTGCCCGCAGAGCCCGCCCGTCCCTTCACTGCCCATCGCTGGGCTGTTCCCAGCCAAGAGTGTCACCAAACCAGAGCTGGTGCTCCCATACACCATAATCGCTCTCCAAAAATAATTTTCGGGCAAGCCTAATGGCTTTTGGTGTGGGAGGGCACGGCCGGTCCCCCACGCGGCGGCGGGCGCGGGCCTGCGGGGGCAGCTGCTAGTTGCAGGGGCTGGCTG
>NW_009209469.1:0-13328 GCF_000690835.1 Fulmarus glacialis
CGGAGCAGCACCGGGCGGTGGGATGAGGCGATTTCTCCACCTGTGGGGCAGGAGTGCTGTCTTTCTTCTCTGCACAGCGGCAGGGGGGCAGGAGGGAGCGTGCGGGATGGGGAGGCTGACTGCAAGCAGAAACATTGTTCAGTGCTTCATCCAGCAAAATCTTGGTTCACAGAGTAATACTTCCTCCTCTGCATTGTGTAAGAAGGTCAGCAAGGTTTTCTGGGACTGGGGCTTGGACCTCATAACTCAGGATCCCTTTATAGGGGATTTTTTTTCCCCCTGCCTTTTTGTTTTGGGCTGAGGAAATGAGACCCTGATGGACAGCAAGATAAACAAGTGCTAGTTGAAGAGGGAGAGCCCAGTGGTGGAAGAGCAGCCCCAGATCACTCTTGAACTCCTGTCCTTCTTCTGATGTGCTGAAGGTCAAGCAATGAGTTTGTGGAAGAGCCAAAGTTAGCAGCCTGTATTCCCAGCGCTCTGCTTTCACTGTACAGGCTCGATTTCCCAGAACACTTCCTTCGCTCCAGTTAACTTCAGCGAGAGGACGGTTGCAAAATATCTTTGATTAATCAGGGCTGAGATGCTGATGCTTCTCAAAACAGTTTTATCAGTCATAAATGCCAGATCTGTGATGTGTGTTGTACAGCCCAAGTTTGCAGACTTCCTCGTGCACTGAGACACAAAGCTCAGCATTTCTGAAATTTAATTTGTCTTCATGCCATGTGATCACAGATATATTCTGACTCACTATTTCCATTTCTCTTATGTTTTAGTAAAAAGGAAAAAATGGCTGGAAAAAATTCTCTCTGTAGCATTATTTCTATAAAAATTCATTTCATATGCAAAGTGTTACACTGCTCTGGGAAAAGTGACACCAAAGGACTTATGTGTAATTATGTCTATGTGTTGTGCATATTCAAACACACATACACACAGCGCCTGATGAGCTATGCTAATAAAGAAACAAAAAGTGGACGTGACATTTACCCAATACAATAAACATAGGTCAAAAAATAAGTTGCCATGGGATCATTAGGAGCACAGTTATGCATGAATAGCTTTACATGGCCAGCAGTCTTGCTAGTCCAGTATCTTGTCACCACACAAGCATCCTTGCTATTCCCTGGTTCCCAGGAATATTTTAATCCTAGTCTCCACTCATTAGAAATGGGTATAAACTTTGAAGTTGAAGAGTTTCTTTTGCTTTTGACAAATTTGTTAACCTGGCTCGATATTTTGTTATCTCATTAGGTATCAGGTCCTTTAAAAAAAAAAAATCTGCTATGTTCTTGGCCCTGAGATCTCCTGGAGCAGTGAATAGATGTTACATGCATGCAGGCATAAGAAATCATCTGTCTTTCATTAGCTTTGAATTTTCCACTTTCCTATGTCTGAATTTCCCCATGTTCTGGTACCAGGGTCCCATCACGCTCACTGGGAGAGGAGCAGGGAGGGCAGGAGCTGCAGAACAGGTACCTGCTCATACAAAGCTCCCATTTTTCTGCCTAGGAGATCCCAGCCCAAAGTGCAGCTCTCAAGCTTGCCCAGTGAGGCCACGCTTTGTGCATGCCCTGTGTTGGTTGACCCAGGGAGACTGAACATCACTCAAAATACGTGGAGATCAAAATACGTGGAGATACTGCTCCACGTGAACTTCCAGGTGGCCAGGAAATGCTGAGAGATGAACTGCAAGAGGAGCACTTTGCTTACACTTACTTCAGACATCCATCGCACACTTTGCTGCTTTTCATGAGATGTGGTCCCTAGTCTGAACTAAACATGGGTAAGGTGACCTCACTACACTTACCCCTGAAGATGTATTCCCAGGTAAACACACTGGCCCCTGAAGGGATGCTTCCAATCACTGGTGGTCTAGAGCGGCCAGATCCCCCCGATTCTCCCCATGGGACAGAACTGAGGCCAACAGTTCCCCCAAGCCATCCCATGCCTCATCTTTACGCGTATCAAACCATGGCTGGGGAAAGAGGTACTTCACCAGGAAACCCTGGGGGCCGAGCACCCTGCTTCACATTCCTTTTTGGCAAGATTTCCAACCTCCTGCTGGCCCAGCAAGCCCAGGGAGGAAAGACCCCCTTTTGGGCATCCCATAGCTGGGTCCCAGGACCTCTCCCCTTGCATCTATCTGCTGAGTCTGGTGAACTGGGGCAGTAATTGCTGCTCGGGCCCCTTCTTGGAGACAGCTTGCTCCCACCTGCCGAGCTCAGCCGGGCAGTGGTGAGTCAGGGGCCACGCTTGCCCATTTCTCCACATTGTTTCACGTTCAGTTAAAAACAAAGCTGTCAGTAATTAACAAAACATGAGATATTTGAGAAACCAGATTTGCCAAGCTGCTATTTTAGCAAATCATAACGGTGTCGCTGCCAAAATCATCACTTCTCTTCTCCCCTCTGCCCCCCCTCCGGAATCAGTGGTGCGCTGTGAAATTGAAAAACTCTGTGTGCAGGAAGAAAGTGAGGTTCAAAGAGAGCTGTGGTTTTTCAGTTTGTTACACTACCAATGCAAAACATGCCATAAAAAAATGAATGGCACCGTCTAAAAAATTCTCGCTTCTTTGAATTTTTCTTGCTGTCTGAGTAATAATAAGCAAGCTGGTCCTAATCAAACAAAGCAAGCACCTACCGAAGAGTTTTTTGAAAAAATTGTCATTCTCTTCCTTTAAACAGAGGGAAATTCAGGCTGGCAGACTTGTAGTAATTCATACAATGTGGTTTGTAGGCCAGGAGTAGAGTACACAGCTCCAAGAGCCCAGTCCAGCACATTAACTGCTGGACTGCAATGGTGTCCCCTCCAGTGGATGAGCTTGGTTGCAGGACGGGCTCCCAACATCAGAGGTTATTACAGGCCTCGTTCTGCACCGTGCTTATTTAGTGTTTTAAGATGTGCATAACTCTTGTATCTCACAAACTGTGGCTGGAACTGAGAGCTCTCACCCTCTCACCAGAGTTGCTTAGTATTAGCCAAAACACAATGAATCCTATACTCTATAAAACTTTATTGTCTAGATGTGTATGTGTTTAAAGAAGCTACATATTCACCAGCCTTTAGGCTTTGTTCTGAGTTCAACAGTGCCAGCAAATGACCTTGCTATTTCTAAGAAATTAGGCAGAAGTCAGGTAGTGGACAGAATGACATTCCCTAGGAGTTTTGTTACAGGAACAAAGCTGTATGAGGTCACACATTAAATAGGGTGGAAAAAGCCATATTAAAAGCCTGAGTGAAGACCTGTTGGAGCCATCAGAAATTTTCGATCTGACTTCTGTGGACACTGGATCAGGCTGTGAAAGAACGTTATGATTTCACGTCAGTATTCAAACTTCAGGATGTCAAAGTTAGGCTATTTAGACTGCCCCAAGGCATTTGGATTTGGTAGCACTGAGGTTACTACTATTTTTCATATAACCCAGCCTGATAGGAGACAACTTCTTTTAGAACCCATATAATAAACCTTGAGGAATTATTTCAATACTGGGATGCTAATGTTAAACTCACTGATGTAATCGATTAGCACATCTTTGATGACTCATGGTGACATTTTCTAAAGTGCTTAAATAGCTGAAGAATACAAACAAATTAAAATGAAGGAGGCATTTTCAAAGGTGTCCAATTCGGATACCCTTTTCCCACTAGAAATGAGGGAGAATTGAGTGTCAACTTTCTAAAACTAGTTTTGAAAATCTCACCTTTAATTCTTTCTATGGACCATATTTTAGTATTTTTCCATCCCGATACATTTATGCAAGCGCTGTCACTCCATCTTGCTCTTCTAACAGGTACTTTCACCAAATACAGCAATACTGCAATACTCACGTAACCAAGATAACTCCTCCCGTGCTCCAGCATCACACTTCTCAACATATGAGACAACGTCTGTCTAGGGATTTGATGGAATTTCCTGGAGTGCTTTAGCTTCTCTCCAGTTTCTCACTCTCCTCTTGCTGGTTGTTTCTTATCGCAGACAGTCCCTTAAAATTCAAATAGTCTGCCACCGGCTGCGAGTGCATATGTAGACACCAAGTTGCCTTATTATTCCTAACAATGACCCATCTTGGCTGAGAACTTTGCTGAGGATTTCTATTCCATTGTTCTCCTTCATGGGAGCTGTAGACATTCCATGTACCTGATGTGCTGCTAATGCGGGCATCAGCTTTTATGATTACTCTGACTTCTTCCTAGAGGCATTTGAATAATTATTTCATGCTAAGTAGAACAGCTTCATGTCTTGAGGAAGCTTCTTTGCACCATTTCCAACAGTGCACATGGGAGCACTAGATTTCCTTCTAGCGTTCCTTCAAAATTGGGTCTCTCATATCTGAAGTTATTGGATACACAGTCACTTCTCCTCTTCCCTCCTCCAAGCACTAGCCCTCAAGTGCAAGGTAGGCACGCTCTGGGAATGCCTGTTTGGTTGGGCATACCACTTATTAAAGGCAGGGGAAACCCAGAGCTTGAGAAACCCACTAGACCTTCGATGTGAGGTAGGTCTCTGAGCAGCTCAACAGTTATATGGCTTAAATGGTTTTGCAGGTCAGCACAAGCAGAAGGGTGGCCATTGGAGGGCCTTGGGTACCTCCACAGTTAGCAGGCAATTAGAAGTTGTAAAGAGAAGATCCATGGTGTTCAAACACGGAAGTTAGACTATTCTCAGAGATACTGTTCAGGCTGCTGCTGATCCACACCAAGATATTGCCTCTTCTAGCCCAGCCCCAGGTGTTTGGCATGACTCGATGGCTACCACATCCATAGCATATCTCCGGCTTATACTCCAACCCAGTTAAGGCAAAACAAACTTGTTTACCCTTAACATTTTTGATAGGATTCTTTTCATACTTGGACCATTTTGGCCATCTGGGGAGTGACAGTGATACTGGCAGATCTGAACTGGAAGGGGAGAGGGAGGCAAATGCCTATAAGGAAGATAACTGATGAACAACTGAGAACAGGCTGTATTTGGTAATCCCTTAGTCCATATCAGCTGCAGCCAAAAGTGCTGTTTTACATCTGATTACAACCTTTGTCTTCTAAAGAGCTCTGAGTCCCTTGGTGGATCTTAGCAGTTTCAAGAAATTATCTGCTATCTGCATATCCTGCATTGCTTAGGTATACAAGTAAGATATTCCTTACTGCTCCTCCCTCAGACACTCTGGAGACACGAGACAGACGATTCCAGTCTGGACCCGTTCCACTCCAATTATCCACTGTTTTTTTGTAACATATTTTTTATTTAAATAAATCAAGAGGTTCCATTTAGCACGTTGCATTTGTCTTGGCATACACTTCACATATGCAGAAACTCTATATTAAGGCTTTCATACAGCCGTTAGCGAAAGAATCAGCCAAATGTATCCCTGGTGTAACTCCACTGACTTCAGTGAAGTTTCACTGGGGTATCCCTGTTCTGTTGATTTGTCCCCTTTGTTCTCATTCCAAAAAACAAAACCCAAGAAAATGTATGTTTGTATTTAGTTAATACAATATATTCCCTATATGATACACATATAGTCCCCTGCACTTCCCTTCATTGTCTGCTATACTGCTTGCTGGTTTATAGGAATGATTTTCACATTTATATATCATTCTGGTTTTACAACAGATGTCGTAACAACATAGATTTTGCAAGAACAAGCAGGAGGCAGTCAGGAAACATTAAACTTTAAGTCGCCATTTGCCTCATGAACATAAGCCGGCAACCTTGAAGTGAGTCTTTTGGCACCAGCAAACGTACAAGAGCAGGAGTCACTCAGGTGATGAATTATGAGTGCCACTCTCCAAGGATCAGTTCTTGGCCCTATTTCAACCTAAGGGTTAGAGCAGCATCATCAGAGAGGTGAGAAGAAGCAGATCCAATAACAGTGTGTTGGTTTGGTATGAGAGGTGGGCAGGACTTCACCTGGCTTACAATGTGGTGCATTGCATTGCCTGGACTATCCTGTCATGGCTCCATGTTTGCTTCAACAGGTGTCAAGAGACGTACCTCTCCGTGCTGTATAAAAAACAGGTAAGCAGAGCACTGCCTACTATGAGTGTCAGTTCAGGAAGAATTAAAGCAGAGTGACTTCAGTCAAGGAGGTGAGACTTGCGCAAGCTCCCTTACAAATTAATTTTTGCCTCTCTGCTATCAAACGCTTTTATCGATGACATGGATGGAAACATAACTGCATTATGGACTAAATCTACCCCGACAAAAAGAGTCAGTGGGAGTGATCACCAGTCTGGAGCACTTGCTAAATTAGGCACAAGCAAATGACGTGCCTGATGATACAGGCCTATATCTGCCAACAGAGAATTCCTCACACTGAAGGGGTGCACAGGCTACCCCAACAGTCAGTGCCCAGAGGTGTGGTAGGTGACTCGGTAGGTGGCATCTCAGGGTGATGCGTCAGCCATTGCAGTGCTCAGTTGTATCAACAGAAAATACTGTTTCTCCTGCCACTCATGGGTCTCCTATGTATTTGGCAGTGGCATGATCTCTGCAGTACTGTGTCCATTTCTGGGTGTCGAACCACTATGAGCACTCAGAAAACATCCACTCAGCAGAATGATGGGCTCGGGGCACATGACTAGGGCACAGACCTGAAAGTGAGAGTGTGGGTAGCATGTCAAGGAGAAGGCGAAAGACTTATTTAGTCACCATCAAAACAGGCAGCAAAAACCTGATAATGTGTGGGCTTTTCAGTTTAGCAGATATATAAAAACATTCTGTGGCTGGAAGTTGAAATCAGTCAAATTCAGAATAAAACTGACATGCAGATTTTCAACATTCAGGATAATTAACCAGTAGAATTATTTCCCAAGGGCTACAATAGAGTATACATCATTGGAAAACTTTTCAATCAAGAGAGGATGCAGGTTTGTTTTTGTTTTTTTTTTTTTTTTCTCAAACAGATATGCTCTAATTCAAGGAGGAGTTAATTGAGGCCAGTACTGCAATCTGCACAATACAGGAGATCACATTAAATGTAACCCTTGATGTTTTGGGCATCTTTTACTGGACATAGAGGATTGTACATATATAAAAATAGTCTTATTTGTTGCTAACACACACAGCAGTGGGCCAGGACTAACATTATTAGGCTAAGCATTCATATGCTCAGTATCCACGGGGCAGTCACCTTGCGAGTCTCTGCTGGCCAAGGTGCTGTCAATCAAGAAGAGACATGTCAACCTCTGTTTCTCCTTAGAACAGGCTGATCCTTAGTCCTATTGATGCACTGCCTTCCCCCTCTCTGCCTCTTCTCATAGGGTTTTTAGATCTTGTCAAGTCAATGATGGTTTTCTGCTTTTTTCCCCTGCTGAATCTCTGATGATTTTCCTTCTCTGCTTCAAACTGTTACTAACTGGTACTGACTCAACAAACTCACCTCTGTGGTCCCTCTTTGTTTCTGCCTTCGTGGCTTGCACGGCTTAGTTGCTTATAAAAATCTCTCACCTCCAGATTAAAGTGGGAGTGACAGCTACAGCTCATCTCCATGAAAACTGAACGCTGAGGCACAGAAATGGTTCCAGTGGTACCTTTTGATTTTACAGTCAACAAACATACAAGGACCCTAGCTGCTCCAAGACTTCCCCTCACAGGTTGCATCCTATATGAACACATCTTAACAAAAAGTGTCCGCTCAGCCTGCTATGCACGAGGGTTGCAGGCGTACCCAAAGAGATAGAAGTAATGGTTCCCACCTTACTTACCTCCATTTAATGTGAGCCATGACTATGGAAAGCTGGAAAATCAGTAATTAAAAACAAATTCTGCTGCTGTACACAAATACTGAGGGGTATGTATGAGGCATGTGCTTTATACCTCATAGAGGCAAATGAAACTGTTAGATAAATAGACAGTACTAGGTACTGCTGTGCTCTTATGTTTCACATTTCCTATCTTTCTCGATAACTATTCAGAAAACCCAAAGGCACAGCTGTGGTTGGGGATAAAGTATGTGCCAAAGTTGAAACATCTACACCAATTCTCTAAGGTGTTAGTGTTGTTTAAAAGCCATAACAAAAAGAGTATTTTTTCCCCATTCTCTATAATTCAAAACTTAATTACAAACCAAAAATCCAGCAACTTTGCTCTGGGTCTTTCAAGGGATATATAACATTTTGGGCAAAATGTTGACAGAATGATAAACATTCTGCAAATGCCCTGTAGAATAAAAGTATTTTAACTATGGGGCGTCTCCAGAATGTAAAGCAAAGGATTTTCTAGCACTGATAACAAGTGGTACCATAGTCAGTCCTTAATGTCCTGCTTCACAAGCCTCTGTAGCATGCCACTGTCCTGTGAGCTACACAGAACCTGTGCATGCATCCCACTCAAAACTGCTATTGCAAGCAGAGGGAAAAAAGTTTCCTTCAGCTTTAGTGCAAGCCTTTTTTGGTGGATAGGCAAGTAATGTTTGTTCTGGCTGTAGTATCTCTTTTAAATGTTATCTATTGCAGTGCCTGGAAACTCCACTAAGGGCTGTGTGTGAAACTGTGACGGATGGATTACAGAGATAGATAACACTGGACATTTTTATGAACTTGTAACCTGATCAAAAATATTTCATTTTATGTCCATGGATAACTTCAAAGAATAAAAAACCAGAAAAAAACCCCCAAAACACTAGCAGAGATGCAAAAGAATCTGAGAGGACAATGAAATTAATTATACACTCATCTACATCACCTTGAAATAAGATTCAAGTGAAGTTTCAGCAAGAATCATGCTTGGGGCTTGAGTGCCAGCCATACCACCATGTACTGCTAGTATGTAGAGGTAAGAAGTGATTTTTCTTTTTTTACACGAAGCTCAAGGGAGATGAGATGAAGCAAATTCATCCCTTTTGCGTTGCCCTGAGTTTGACCACTCTGGTGGAACTGCTGCACATCCAGAGCCCACGAGGCTGCACCCTGCCACCCCCCCTCACTGTAACATGGTGCTGTCTGCAGGACTGCCCTTACTCTTGCAGAAAGTTAGGGTACACCACTAAGAGCTCTCCAAAAGCTCCCCGTGGGAATCTTTTTCAGTGGGATGTGACATGCTTTCAATCTGGCTCACAAGGGAGAGCCCACCTGATGAATTTGGCTAAAGTTAAAACTCGCTAACCTGAATGCCACTTCGCGTCTTTATGCTTATGAGACGAGTACCTCCTCGTCCTTCAGTCTGTGGAAGAGAAATGCAACTCATCTCTTCTTCCCTGTCTCCTCAGCCAAAGAGCATCAGCACCAGCACGGTTCTCAGAAATTTGTAAACATTGTTTATTTTTGTTCCTTTTTCAAAGAGTCGGGAAGATTTCAGGGTAACTGTTCTCCAAGCAGTATGCTACTTCTGCTCCTAACAGAAACAATACAGGGAAGATCTGTGCAAACAATTTGTTGGTTTTGCTTTAAATTAAAGCACTTCCATTCTCCGAGAGACTGTTTCAATTTGGATGTTGAGGCAATGATTGGGTTGTTTCTTATTTAAAAGTGCTCATCCATTCTCAGTCACGGCAGAGACTCTGAGCACAGCATTACTTAGGTGTCCGCCTGGGGTGTATATGTGTGCGTATGTATGTGTCCTATTTTTGAGCTATTTTAACTTATGCTTCATATTCTAGTGCTTTCTGATAAGTAGAGTTTATGTCAGAATAATTGGCCTGAGGATTTTTCTTTCCAGTCCAGTACATTTCTGAGGCACAGCTACATGGGAGATAATGGAAATGCCTCTAGAGTATCTGTCTGACAAGGGAAATAGCAAGAGTAAGGAGTGAACACAAACCAGGGACCTTGTCAAAGAGTGTGCAAGTGAATCAGTCCAATCAGTCACTGTGGGTGACGTATCTGAACAAATTGAAGCTGACACAATGGTCAATTTGACTGGGGAAAGTATAATTTTGGATTAGGGTGAACACCTTTAATCTGTCAATTGTGGCAGTCTTAAACCTGTAATTGAAAGAGCACAGCACTGCTTTACTCCAGATGTCAGTCAAACCCATTCACCCTCTTCTGATCACTGATCAGTTTGCAGTCTCTTCTGCATTTACTTATTAGACTCCTATTTATTTCCTCTTTTGGACAAAATTCTTTGTTCCACGTTAAGAAAATCTCAATCTAATAAGGACAGCCCTTCAGAATAACACTTGGATTCACCTGATTTTCAAGCAGATGGTATTCAGGGCACAGGAAACAACAAAACAGAGTATCACCATGTGTTTAATTTTAGCTCTTACACCCTGAATTGCCGTTTCAACCATAAAACACTATCTTATTTTTGTGTGCCTGAATAGTGTCAGCCCAGCCACTTCAGAATTGCAGTCATGCCTCTCTAGTGTAATTCTGCCCTGGGAGCTCCGCTCCCAGAAGATGGTTGAGTTTCCAGCCCAGCTTACTTGTCCCTCCTGTCCCGATCTGGGACAGGTAAGTGAATGATTTCCATAGGCATCTTACCCATAGACCTGTCTGTGAAATTACAGAGCAAGGATACTGACTCATGGGATGCAAGCATCTCTTAACAGCTTCGGGAGAAGAACTACTCCATCCCTGCCTACTTGCAGGGGGATAATTCTATGATTTATCAAAAGAAATGGTCCATACGCTGCTCACAGTCTCCTGAGGCTTTTACCCCAACATCACCTCTTCCAATGTTTAGATTAAAGCAATGTGAAATGGAGAATAAAATTAGCCTGACCTAGCAATAAACAAACAGAGAACAGAATGACTTGCTATGTGAGTCCAGTTCTATTCAGCATCTCAGGCAAATTCAAGATGAAAATTTCCTTATCTTTGCTCATGCTGCAGGTGAGCCATGCCCCACGCTAACTCCTTCTCTGAATACTGAACCTGACATGCTCCACAGCATTTTGAATTCTAGCCTCTTTAATTTTATGGTCATCACAGATACAGTTGTTTTAAATGTTTCCTGAGTCCCTTCTGTTGCAGCTCTAGAGGCAAAAGGAAAGAGAAACCTCTTGTCATTCTTAACAGCAATCTTGTCTTTGGGAGGCAGGCCACAGGGAAGCACTGAAGAGAAAAGCAGATTCCCATCCCCTGGTAGGAGAAAATGCAGCAAAGGATTAAAGCAGCTAAGCAAACTCGTTTCTTCAGCATGTGAGGTTGAAATAAACAGGCAAAGAATCATCCCACCCTCCAGAGCTTCTCAACAGTAAATCATCCAAACTATTAGTTATCCATCCTCTACTCTGTCATTATTCTCTGCCTGTCAGCTCCTTGTAGGGGCTGTCTGTTCCATCTCTCTTGTGTTATTATGGTTGCCATGCACTCTTCTCAGCAGCTCCTATCAGTTATAATGAAACAGTGAGGGAAAAAAAAAAAACCCACACTTGGGTTCCCAAATCACCAAGAATTAAAGGAACAACAACAAAATTGTTTAAAAAATTTCCCAAAACCAACAAACAGAGTAAAAGGAAAACCAAAAAGAGAGAGTGAGAGAATTTTGCAATCTGTAGATGATTTTTGCTTCTGGGATTGCATACGTCATTAAGATTTATAGGCCAGTCCAGAGCTTAAATAGCAGATGTTTTCTCATTATTTATCTTCCTAGTAAGGCACAAGATTCCTTTTTAATGAAATCTGCGTAACACATGCAATGAAAATAGACCAGGTCCTAAGATCAGCCCTTCTAACTAGCTCATAAAGGCTGAGCCGAAACACCCATCAAAGAGAAATTTCATTTCATCCTTCCACGACAGGAAGAAATGTGCTCACTAGGGTCTGATCCTGAAAATTTCAAATAACAGAACTGAATTTTACCTCTTACCTGGCTGTCCTAGGACTATAGTTATGAACATTTGAAGAGTTTCTTGTATGAACAGTCAACTGGCTAGCAGGCTTCAGTTTCTGCACCCCATCCCAAGACCTGGGGTTTTTGAACTTTAATCAAAAGATAGCATAGCAAGTACTACTCTGAATAACATCACTGCTATACATGGTCTTTATAAAGCACAACCTGTTAGTACTATGCTGCAGTCGCCCAAACTGATCAAAGTGATATCACTTCCACAGGCATTTCTCCTCCTAAGAGCCCTTCTGGGTGTTTTACATAGGTAGCCACAGAACTGAAACCGTTTTCAAGGATCCACTTTTCTAACCATTGCACCGCTTTGTGTGCAAATCAGTGGCCACTTTCTTTCAAGCTGTTTGGAAGCTATTTGCGCATGCGATCCTCTGTCATGGAGGTGGAAGGGAAAAATCAAACCAAACAACATATCCCAAAACTTGAATTCTGAACTTTCTTCTTGTGTTTCGTACACCAGAAACACCTTCTTATTCAGAACTACAGAATATCCTTTCCATCCTGTAACATACTTCCAAAACATACGAGTTGTACCCATTTATAACCTCCACAACTTTTGCATATACTGTTTGGTCTCTCTTGTCAGTGTAATTGGGCTGAAAAGGGATCTCACATGTTCCCAAGCCAGCTGGGTCTGGGTCTGACCTTGGAAGTGTTTCTAACTCTGGGACCACAGGATGGCTTTATGTGAAGATCCCCTTTCTGGCTGCTCTTCCCTGGGTGCAGGCCTCTGCAATTGTCCTGCTCCAGTCCTTACAAGCACTGCTGAGACCACTCATGCCTGAACAACCTACTCAAAACCACACACCTCCAGGGTGATAGACTCACTTTAGAATCAAAAGTAATTGAGAGAAAAAGGAACACAGATTTGCAGAGTGACCTCACTCTCAAACCACACAAGCATTATAGCTCTTCAAGAAAAGCATCAAAAGCTTTCATAATCCCCTGCAGTGTCAACAGCCTCTTCTTGGGATCCTATGGGACCTCCTTGCCTCTGCAGATGTTGAGGCATGGAACGAAAGAAACCTTGTCCCTTTTCCAGAGATCTCAGCTTCTTACACCAGCCACCCTTCTTCTCAGCATCTTCAGGCAATTAAAGCCCAAACCCCATTACAGATGAACTGGAACAATCAGTTCCCTTGAGCCTGCCTGCCCTCTTTACCAAATCTTTTGCACTGAGAAATACCACTGCTGACCCCCACAGCAGCTGTGATGGTGAAGTGCCATGTGAGATTTTAACTATAAGCACTGCCCCGCACAAGCGTTGTGTAAGCATCACTCCTCCTCATATACCTCTATACTCAAGGACACCGTTTATTCATTTGCTGCTGGTCCAGAGTTTCAGAGCACTGAAGTCACAGCACCTGCCCACTCTCTCAGCTAGATCACAGACAACAGTAATTGCAGAGGAAATATGAGGAGCCTGTATTTCATAAATAACTACAAGCCTGTCAGTCTGACCTCAGTGCTGGGGAAGGTCATGGAGCAGATCATCCTGAGTGGCATCGCATGGCACATACAGGACAACCAGGTGATC
>NW_009209470.1:0-729 GCF_000690835.1 Fulmarus glacialis
CATGAGGAAGAGGAAGAAAAGGGTGCTGAGAAGAAGGAGAAAAACAGGGCAACAGTGGCCACAGAGGCACACAATAGCACGGAGCCCAACCTGGCCACGGCCTCCCCCAATCGGACTGCCGAGGAGGAAGGAAATAAAACCATATCTGGTGAAGAGCCAAACCAAAACGTTGCCCCCACGGCTGGAGGTCCCACGGAGGAGAGCTTTGCCGAAGCAGGCACTCAGCCCCAGCCGCTCCCTTCCACCCAAGTGCCGCCAGCGTTCACCAACGAACTTTACCTGGGGAAGATCCCAAGAAGACCAGAGACAACAAGAAAACCTCCTCCAAAGGAAGACAGGTTTCTTGAGGAATACCCCTCAGATAACAAATTCATCACCATTAACCCAGGTGAGTGATCTCCGGGGAAACTGTTTTTACCAGCATAAGACTGTTGGAAAATGACACAATCCAAATTCCTTACTGATTTCCAGTAGATAAAACATTTTTGTGGTGCCTGGCTTCATCCGATGGGCAGGTCGTCACAGGACCCAACCCACAAATTGCTATTGGGGGGAGTAGAGGGGGAAGGATCATCTTTTTATTTTATTGGGGCAGATTCATGGTCCTTGTAGCTTACTAAAAGAGAAAATGTGGAAAAATGTTAACCCCAAACATGCTGCATTAAGAATTTTGTTTAAAAAAAAAAAAGAGGGGAATGCAGTGAACTATAACTGTGAAATTAATTTGGA
>NW_009209470.1:777-1351 GCF_000690835.1 Fulmarus glacialis
ATATGCTGTAAGCTAATTTAGTTTATCTGCAGGATTCTCCCTGATTGGGCTTTGAGATATTCTACCAAATTCAGGATCATCGCTCGTTTATTTCTCACCACAAAACCTACATGCTCGGATCTTCCAGGACAAGGCACCTTTTGCACTAGGGTTACCTCCTTCTTTTTCCTGTGGAAAAAAAAACCTTAGCCAGGTGTGGTGGGTTGACCCTGACTGGACACCAGGTGCCCACCAAAGCTGCTCTATCACTCTCTTCCTCAGCTGGACAGGGGAAAGAAAATATAACAAAAGGCTCGTGGGTCGAGATAAGGACAGGGAGATCACTCACCAATTACCATCATGGGCAAAACAGACTTGACTTGGGGAAATTAGTTTAATTTATTATCAATCAAATCAGAGTAGGATAATGAGAAATAAAAACAAGTCTTAAAAACACCTTCCCCCCATCCCTCCCTTCTTCCCGGGCTTAACTTTACTCCCGAATTCTTTTCTCGACCCCCCCGAGCAGTGCAGGGGGATGGGGAATGGGGGTTGTGGTCAATTCGTCACACGTTGTCTCTGCCGCTTCTTCCTC
>NW_009209471.1:0-61870 GCF_000690835.1 Fulmarus glacialis
CCTTAATGATTCTGTGATTCTATGATTTAGGACCAAGCATTTGTTGATACGGTTGTGACTGGAGGGGAAAAAAAAAATTCACATTCTTCACAGATGGCCAGTATGATTTGAGGGAAGAAGGGCAAAAACATGGGAGGCAAAAAAGTCTGCGAGTTTTTTCCCCTATGGCTCTCTCCAATGGAGGTCTAACAAGCCTAAGATCACATGGTTTGGAAAATGATGCCATGGTCAGAAATCTGTTGGTCAGATATACTGTTTACTACTAACCTGTTCACAACAGATTTACTTCCTATCTCTGCATTTCTCTGTGGACCCCTTTAAACTGTAAAGGTAGCCCTGCAAAGAATTGGACAAATTGTCACAGGTAGCTTGACGCTAGATCCAGAGTTGTGGTTAAGAGGTCAAGGCAGCAGAGGCAATGCTTAATTAGGTGTGGCTTCATCATAAATCAGTGAAGCCTGTGTCCTCTAACAAATGTTTGGTACATCCCTTGGTATCAGCAGGCTTTAGGATACCCCAGCCATTGCTTTCTCTCCTGCAGGTAGGATTTCTTCCGCAAAGAATTGCGGAAATTGTAAAGTGCTGTTATTTTTCTCTACATTATCTCAATACTAACCTACAAAAGAGAATGTGCCAGTAACGGCTAAATGGAATTTAGATCCATTCAGGCTACTATAATACATAAATTATTTTTAACCCTAGACACTAAAGTATGCCTGTAAATCTAGCAATGTATTTTAAAAGATCTTTATGATATTTGCAACATATGCAGGATAATTTAATGGCAGTTTTAGACGATAATTGCGATCTTATAGTTAAGGTAAATATACTACAAGAACAGATGTTCCAAGGATGTAACAGACTTTTGAATCTGGTGTGATCTGGAAAAGGGTAAAGGTATGAAACTAAAAGACAATTGGAGAAGGTTGGGAAGGAAAGCAGGGAAACAATCACCAATCATTGCAGAACCTTTTAAGCGATAATTAGCAAGAATTCAAATAACACCCTTTCCTAAATGATTTGTTCATTCCTAGCCACAGAGATTTAAACTGATACCAACAACTGTTATCATGGTTCTCAACATGTAGTTTTCAATAGTATTTTAGTACTGGCACTGGCATATTTCTAATATCAGCCGACAAGCAGAGTCATGTGAGACAGAGCTGGAAAGAGAATCTTTCCCCTGGTGAAGAGTTCAACACTTTTATATGTAAGTGTTTAAAGCTAAAAGGTAAAGGGTAGCTAAGGTTATTTAAGAAACCTGCTGTCTTTTTCTCAACAGGGTAGCATTCAAACATGGCAACAGAGCATCAGCTTCTAGTTCAAATCTTTTGGGGGGTGGCATTTGCTCAAAACTTGAAGGACTAGAGAATCCTAACAAAATAAACCTAACTTTATATGCAATATGGCAACTAAAAATTGAGAGACTCGTAACTTTAAAAGTAAAATGCTCTGATGCACACACCTACTACAGTCAAAATACTTCGAGCAATTCAACAGATAGATTTGGATAGATTATTCTCTCCAAATGGTCTTCTATTCAACCTATTTCTTATCATTAATGTTAAAATACTTTTAAAAAATACACAGACACACATTCATTTCTATGTTGGGTTTCCTACAGTTGGGAGCCTCTCTGAGCTGCATTTTACAGTTGCAAATAAGATATTATGCACAAACTAGGAGTGCCAAAAAATATAATCTTAAATGTGCTTTTTACAAGCACTAGTTTGAGAAATAAAACAAGTATTCAGATTTCAAAGCAAGCAAGGACTCAAAATTTTAAGAAAAAAATACATTATTTCATCCAGTTTCTACCATTATGTTTGTAGCTTACCACAACAGTATTGGTTTACTGTGGCATAACATGTATCATTCTGAAAGGATGACTTAACAGCAAAGCTTCTCCAATTTCAATGTATAAGCTTTGAGGAAGAATCTGAGAAAAATCAGTTAGAGACTAGCTCTCCAAAGATACTCCAGGGATAAAGCAATAAATAAGAAATGGCCTGGATTGAACTATAATAGTCACCTGACTGTCTGAAGATGGAAGCCTCACGAATTGTTAGGGTTTTTGTTTAAGTCAGACATATTTACCAGGGTTCATTAAATGCTACAGCGTCCCAAAAAGAAGGCGTTTTTGTAATGGTATAAGAAGTCCGTTTAAAAGAAGGAAAAAAAAGCAGCAAGCTATGCTTCTATGGTTTACAGTTAATTGAGCTTTTCCAGGGGGAAATTCAGAGCAGGACATTATAGAATGATTAAAGACACCTGAATTCTTTTTGCTTACCTCCTGTGGAAACCCTAGGGATTCGTAAGAAATTAACTGTTAGGCAATGCCAGTAAAGCTGGGTGAAGTCTCCATCAGTGTCTTCAATGGAGAATGACTATATCACTACCCATTTTTGTAGAAAAATTTAAATCATTATTTGGGGGTGGGGGGTGTGTGTTGTTGAAAACACTTTTTGCGTTCTATTTTTCAATAGTTATTTCAGTCATTAGTTTTAACTTCTCAAAACAAAAGACTTCTTGGCTTTCAATAAAAATTGTTAAAAATTTTGAATTACAATTTTTCTCCTGTTTTTTTTCCTAGTTTTTCTTAAGTTATAGTTGAATACCTCATTTCTTGCTAGAGTAATTCAAATGCTGTGGAGTAAGACAATAAAATCAAAACTCCTTCTACTTGCTCCTGTCACACGGTTCTGTTGATGCAGCAGTCTTCCTATTTCTACATGCTCAGTAGTCCTTAGGCTCTTCTTTCTCCCTCTTGGTACACTACAAAGCTGTAGAAGCCCCAGGTTACAGCCAATGCACACACTAATATAGTAAGAATGAGTTTCTTCCCTCACTGAAGTATACATGCTTTACAGAGAGTTTAAATTTTTCTATTTACCTAGTGTCTTTTAATTAAAGAGAAACCTATTACATTACATAGATTACTTTGGTCATCACTTCTTTTATGTGACAATGTTTATTCTCTCCAATACTTGCAAACCATGCCAAGGTTTTCGGAGCAAGTATAGCATTATGCTGATTCCAGTTCTAGGAGATCTGTTCATAAAGGGAAGAAGCCGTAGCTTCTGTAAACAGCATTACAAGACCAACTATCTTTAAAAGAAACATTTGTAAAGGATTCTAAAAGTAAACCTGATTGAGGGCGCTTGTGAAAGTGCTAAATGAATTAGAAGAACTTAATAGAAAATTTTAAGCACTTTAAAAGGAAGAAAACACATTTTTTTCCCTTGTACAGTAATCTTGAAAAGCCTTTTAAATAAATAATGCTATGACATTTGATATAATTAGGTTCAAAACCTATCATGAAATGCCATCCATTTAAAGGGTTTCTATTTAACAAACTATCAGGGCTTTGGATGAGGGGAAAAAAAGAATCCTGATGAACAATTAAACAAATGTCATCTCTTTACTCGATTCACTTTTATTTATTTAGCGAAGAAAACATTAATAGAAATTCAGATACATTAGGACATTATAACTCTAGTACATTAATAATGCAAATAGCATAAGAAGGTTAATGACTTCTCAAATGAGCAGTTATTGTATAACGTTCTTCCTTTGCAAAATACACCAACTCATTCGAAGACAAAAGCAATTCTTTATTGTTTTTTTTGTCTGCAGCTAGTATCGAAATTTACATAAGCATTTTGACCTGTGGGGTTTGAAAATAATTATCAGTTGACTATCATAGGCTGAAGTCCAGCATTCAAAGATCAGGAATACATTATCGGTGAAAAAACTCTAGCCTTTATGCAGCATCAAAACCAGACAATTATTTCTGTGCAAAAGGGTCGTGTGACTGCTAAAATGTACCTTTCCCCAAAAGGCCACAATGTAAGCACCATATTTGACTTTCAGATGATCATGCTGCTCTTGAAGACAATTAAACCACAACAACTGCTCTCTTGGTTTGGCATTAATGCATTCTCCCAACCGTTTTAACACTGTATGAGATCTAACATATGAAGTCAACTGTCTATGTCACATTCAGATAATTATTTGAGTTGACTTTTCTGGTTTAAAATGAAGCAGAATTGTTTGAGAACTGGGATTTCAACATCTCTAGTATTTTGTTAGTTACTCATAATACGAAAAAAGTTTCAAAGTGCCCTGCCACAGAGCAAAAGTTGAGTTCTGTTGTTGCAGCGAGATCAGCATTTCAGCAACTGTCACACAGGTAAGAGTCACAGACATGGTGATGGGATAAAATCTCAGATGACAGCTTTTATTTATAATCCTGTGTATGAATAAACATATATTAGTATCCTTTGTGGATGTGGTCTGCAGGCCTTAATTACACTCAGTGCATAGGTGTATGATTTCCATCTGTACCATGACAACAAAAACATATTCAGACTGCTCTAGGTAAGAACAGCCTTGGATAAAGTGTTAGAAGACAAGGGTCCGTGCAAGTGGAAAGTCTATGTCCATACTTCCAGAAGCTCAAAATTTACTGGTTGGCTCTGAGCTAAAAGGTCAGCCTCTCATTCCTCAAATATTTCTTTACTTATTGTTATCCTTAGTCTCTGACTACACTAACCCTATCATTAGGGAATTTGGCATACCTCTCCATATGATCTGTACTGTAGTGATTTCTCATTGCTTTTTTATTTCAAGTTGTACTTTATTTAATCGTCGGCCCCTATGTCCAATAGATACACACATCACCTTGAAGCAGCTCTTCTGATGGACAGTGCATATCTCTGTGCAGTCTTATGTCCCTATACAAATTACCATTCTTGACATATAATAATTAACCTTTTCATATATCCTCATCATGAACTTCAGACAGCCTTGAACAGGCTACCTTGACAGCATGCAAGTAGCACACTGAAGTTTATTGCAATACTCCAACGCTGCTTTTTTCCACTTAGGTCTGCAGCTTGCAGTTTTCCAAACTTGCTCCTACCCAGCTGCAGCAGGAAAGTATTGGGTCACCCCAATCCCAGCACTGTCATCAAACTGATGACACATCAACTTGTGTCCTCTGAAAATGCATACCTGGTTATTTTGACCCACTACTATATCTCATAAAAATCCATAGACACGGTATCAGCCCAGTGCACAACCAAATGGAAGCATAACCATAGTCTGTGAGAACATCTTCTGGAAGAGAACAAATGGGAAGGAGGGCGGGGAGGGATGTGATATTTTGAGTATACCCTATAATGATCTGATCTTTTTCAGCTATCAAACTGCTTTTATTCTTATGCAGAATAACGGCGGGGGGGGGAGGGCGCAGCTCAGGAAGCTGGAAAACACACCCTTTTTTAATTTTTGCAGGTCTTAGACAGTTCTGAATAAAAGAAAAAAAAAAAAAAGAAAACATCCAACCATCTGAAGCCTGCTTGTTCTGCTCAATGGATCACATTTTTATAGTAGAAGAAACTGACCTTCCATGAATGCTGTAAAAGAACACTCTTGAGAGCCACATGAAACATCAGATTCAACTCTTCAATCACAAATACATGGATACATATGGCGTTTGTACCAGAATTTCTCATGTAACCTGGCACTAGCTTTAAGCTTATCACCAGCCTCCTCCAGAACCATCTGCACATGCACTTTCAGGTTCTGAAATCCAATTAATCCACACCAAAGCATGAGTTGCAGGAAGTATTCTGCGATGATAGAAGTGTCTAGGCATTATTAATAAGGTACAGCACACGAAAGATGCACTGATCTACCTGCAGATAACCATGTTTTCGCACTTCCACTCCCCATGTACCAGAAATTCCTCAGGTAGTAAAACCTAATAGTCTTAATTCCGAATGTCACCTTTGTCAAGACTGATGGCATTCAAGTTTCCAAAGCTATGTTGCCTTGAGCTCCTTTCTGGCCCACAACATCTGTTTGCAGAGCCTGCTGGCATTGGTTCCCTGTAAGCTTGCCATCCGCACCTGCACCTTGATCACCAATGCACACATGGAAGGGACGGCAACCACCCCAGCCACTAATCCACTGAGCATAATGAAGCTCTAAGTCTACATAAGTGAAATTATTCATAAGGCACTTGATTAAAATACAGTATTTTGTATGAACTTCTGTATTTAATGTCTGCTTTTCTATTTTTGGTATTTTTGATACAAGAGAAGAAACACAATTTGTGACTGATTCATGTCCCTTCATTAAAATTTTACTTTTTAAAAAAAGACATTGTTTTCCCCCCTTCACATTACAACTTAAAATACGTGGATTCTTAAGTTACCTTATTAAGAAGCATATTTCAGTTTTAATCAAAATTTAAAGAAGTTACCAAAAAAATGGACTAGAATAGGATGATGTTCTTTCTCCACTACACACATTGTGAGGCAACCACTCTGACTAGACAACTACCTTAGAACAACATAAAGGTATTAACTGGGTAATGTAATTCAAAATCTCGTAGTGACTTAAGGCATTTCAGAGTTATCACAGAAATTCAAGAAGCAATAAATAATGTGTTATATCATTAAGGACTAAATTTTAATGCATTTTGCATTAGGAGGAAAGGTGCTAAATAAATGTGGGGGATTTATTATTATTACTGGAATATTTATAGGCTAATATGTCCAAAACTCAAGTTTTATGAGATAGCAAACTAATAAATATTTTTTAACATTTATAGCATCATAAAAAAAATGGATCTACCTGCAGAGTTAGCTGCTATCCATGTGGGTGTGAATGGCAGAAATAGACCTCTGAACATTTGACTCTGTAGAACAATGAAGATTTCACTAGTGGTCTTTAAAATTCTTTCTTCAAGCAGATGTCTTGGAAATTAAACAGACTGGAATTTGTCCTTAGATCTGGAAACTAAGAGAAAGGTATAATTATTGGACAAATAATTATAAGCAATGAGGCATTCCTCAGAATTCATTTGAAGTCCCACAAATGGTATGATTCATAGTATCAAAACAGAATAAACCAATTTTATGGCAGTAATCTATATCTTTGCTATTTGTAATTATAGTATTTATGTTAACCTACAAATATACTTAAAATATGTAGTATCGAATACAGTACATTGCATGCAATCGGTATTAAAAATACTGAAGTAATAATCGTGTTACTATGGACAGGTTACATTTTTTATATCTGTATACACACACACACATATACATACACACACACTTACTTACAAGATTTTAAAGTCTCTGTGTCGGTCTCCAGTAAAGAAGCTGCGTGAATGATTACTATGAAAGTAATCATAAAGCAGTAATCAAAGCAGAGTCTACAAAACATCCCCCCTCAAATGCTGCATGTGTCAACAGCAGAGTGTGGGGAATTATTAGAAGTAAAAAAAAGTCTAAAAAAAATATTTTGAGGAACAGTCTGCTAAATTCATAAAAGGCATGCCAACAGCTGAGCATCACAGCCATGTTGACTAAACAAGGCCCTCCCCAGCAAGAATGTAGCCTGCAGGATGCAAGCAGGGCAGGACAGGCATGGGGAGAGCAGCTGGGTGTCCAGGTATCACCTGCAAGTCTGTAGTAAGGGGGCTGATCTGGAGTCAAGCAGGGAAGCCAAGTTGGCAGGTCAGGATCAGGAGATAGAAGGTACAGGTATAGCTGCAATGCAGGTGGAAAGCAAGGGTGAGAGCCTAAGCTTAAAAGCAGGTGGGGAGCAGTGGAGGCCGATGCCTCCTCTGAGCCATCTCACCGCCACGTGCCTGCACCCTTATCTGAGCTGGCCTTGAGCCCTGGCAGCTACACCCCCAGGTGCGGCCAAACATGCTCACGGTCCTGAGAGAGACTGATAGAGACTAGAAGTATAAAAGAACCAAAAAAGAAACAAGCAAAGGCCATTGCAGGAGAATTAAATTATTTGCATGGTTTTCTCTAAAGAGGCAATTAGGAAGGTTCCCACACAGAAGACAGTCTTCAGAGGAGATGAAACTGTTGAAAGGTCAACAGAAGATACTCCAAAGCAAATCAATAATTTGAATAGTAACAAATAGCCAGGATCAGGTAGTATCCACACAGCAACTCTATTGTGGATCTCTTAACCTCTTGCTTAAAATCCACTTTAGTATGAAAACAATTGGAAATCCTGAAAAGCAAAAGGGTTCCAGCATGGATCCACATTACTACAGATTGAGAGAAGTCTTATGTAAATATCAGACTATGAGATAAAAGAAACACCCTCAGAACAGAAAAATCCTGTGTAGACCCATGTTATGTAGTAAAAGAGTTTATATTACTTTCTTCCCTCTTCTCCAAGTCAGTGCTTGCAATTTTTGAAGGAGCCCACAAAGCTATGAATAAGCATGATTCAGTCAATTCTTGCATTTTCTGGAAAGATCCCTCCTTACAGGCAATAGAAGAGAGGATCCTCTAGCAAAATAATCGGTTGCAAAAAACAGTAAACAAGAGTAATAGGCCATCAATGTTCACAATAAAGAAAGGTTGCCAGAATGGTACAAAAAGATCAAACGCAGATATTATCTCACAGTACAAGATCTAACAGCATCTCCAAGATCTAACTCAAAGGAAATGGTTGAATTGCCAGCTTGAAGTAGTAGACGTTTTTTTCATTTAACAAATATCTGAATTCTATAATTCCCTGTGAAGGACCAAAGTACAAAGGGATTCAAAAAGAGATGAGACAAGAGGATAGGCCCCTCTTACCACAGTAAATATAATTGCTACATGGGTTCACCAGTTCACTAGCAGCCACTACAGCTCTCTCAGTGGATACGGTATCCACTAAGCTTCTGCTTCATAGTCAGCTATTTATCATAAAAATCCACTGCAGCTGTGTGTCACCATGACCATTGATAAAATGGGAATCATCACAGAGTTAAAAGACAAAGAAATAAAGGGAAACTTCATTGACTTTGCATCTCTGAAGAATTCCGGTCAAGAATATGCAGAGTTTCATTGATCAATTATCTTTTTTATGACGGAATTTTTCATCTATTATTACCATGAAAAAAATGAAACTGGTATTCATATTTTATAATGTATCATCTCCCTCTCTTGTGAAATTCATTCTGAATATAAATATTTATAGTATTAGCTAGATCGCTAGAAAGTATTTCATGTTTTGCAGGCTACTTATATAAAAGAAGTTACAAAGGACTCATTGTTTTCAGGGTGAAAAGTAGGAATAGTTCACCCTTTACTGTAAGCATGCCTTTTTGCATTTAGTTCCTTAGGTTCTTGTCATTTCAACATGTTTTTGTCCCAGTCTTGCAAAAAGATAGACGCTGTCGTTCGTATATTTGTTTGTACTCTGACATCGCGCTCTCTCTGCCCTTGCAGATTCCCTTATAAGTTCAGGGGCTTAGTTTGCTTTTCTGTTTTCCTTTCTGATTCTTGTCAATCTCCAGGATGATGTACGGTGACAAATATCACCTTGTATTAGTGTCTTCCATGTTATTTGATGGAACAAGTCATAAAATGAAATGATATGCTATTTTCCAAAGGAAGATCACTGTCAGAATTATGATTTACTCTTAGGTTTGTAATCACTGCTTTTTGCTTCAACCTGTAATAAATTTTCTAAGACTTCCTAAGCCACAAGCAGAAACAAGCTATCCAATACTTGAAACAAGAGGGAAGCTAACTTCTGTAAAAGGTCGTAGTAGGAACCACGGTCACACTGCTACTTGCAGTTACTAATCAACTGTAGGATGGAGAAATCTCCGGTCCAAGCTGACTGTTGTCCTTTTACAGATAGTAGCATTCTTGCAAATTGGTGTTCTTACTGGAATTCTTACTATATATTCCTAGTGATTTTGTCCATTAAAAGCTTAATTTTCCTTATTTCAGTCCATCTATCAGTCAAGTATGCAAGCAATGCCAGTGAAGTGACATATTGAGGTATTTTCCTAACACGGTCTCACACTCCAAGAAACAGTAAGAGGTGGTCTCTTGATGAGCAGTAAGCTCATCAACTTTCACAAGACCTTTCACCCCACACGGCTGAAGACAGAAGTAAATGAACAAACTCTTCACTCAGAGGTGCAACCCTACATTACAGAAGGTGAAAGCCAGCTCCTAAACACTTCCAAGTAATTACAGATACTGCACTAGCTCAAGTTTGGTTTTAGGATTTTTTTTTTAATATATATAATTATTAACATCTACTCAGGGTTGGAAATTCTCTACATGCTTGTACCTTGGAAAACAGGGTTCTGATTCCCTTCGGCACTTCAGAAAAACATGCGCAATGAATATCAATATTCAGCATTAACAACAACAACAAAAAACAGCCCTGAGCATTGCTGTACTTAATAGCAGTTGTTATTATAACCACCTTCAAGGATCAGTTCCAAATAAAACATTCCTATAAATTTCTCTGTGATGATTTTCTTTATTTTTTTCACAAACACTTTTTCATTTATTTTGTGGATTCTTAGATATCATACATTCTGCTTGTCAATATGCGCTTTGTGTGTGTTCCTAATATTGACATATCTAAATTTGACTTTCTATGGCACAAGTGATTTAAAAAGACCAATATTTTGTGCCAAAGAGTAAGTAGCTGTAGTGTCAAACATCTATAAAAATCCCCTTCATTTTTCATACCAGGACTTGCTGATCATGTCCTCATTCTTTTTTCAGAGCGTTTCAGCCTCCATATTAGAATATTGCATTGAAGAAGATAGTTTTGCAATTTGATAATGAATTATTATGGCAGAATTGAACAAAACAAAGTCCATTATCTCTCCCTAAGTCTCCCTAACTCTGAGCTATTGGCTGCCCTCTTTTTTCTGTCAAATATCTGAAAGTTCTTACGTGTGGGACAAAATACTAAGTTTGAAAGATCAGTATTTTTTTTTCAAAGTGAAGTTTCCTGCTTTGTTTCACTAGGTACTAGGTATTAAAATGAACCATACTGGAAAGATCGGATAACAATGACTCACTTAAGAGGAAGATTTTTCATCCATTTCATAGAAAAAATGCTGTAGAAGCACTCTTTTTGAAGTGAAATATATGGTTGTGTTTTCTATAACGCAATGTTTTCACAACATTGGGTCATTTTGTTTTCATCTTAGGATTTGGTTTTACGCTCACCCAATTTGGCATGACAGCAGTCAAACACCAAGGGCATCTCAGCTCTTCCTTCCTCTTCCCCTGCCTTGTCCATCTATCAAAAAACTACCATTTTTTCAAAAGGAAATATTTTTCCAACAGTTCAGCAAGCTGAACCCAATTTTCCTGTGGTTGCATTTCTGCTAATTCTTCTGAAAGTAAATGGCAGGAGTAGGAGCAAGCAGAGCAGGACAACATCTACCAGTGGTGTCCCACGGTGGCACAGATGAAGTGTAACATTGATGCTGTACCTTTATCCCTAACGAGAACAACATGTTAATTCTAAACACCAGATATACATGAAGAGTCTGATTTTGTGATACTGATATGAAATGTGAATATGGCCCCCTCTTTCTGTGACCACGTCTCCTTTTAGGACTTTCAAGTCACTATTAAACAGTTAAGAAATGATCTTGCTAGGTTTCAGATTTGTGTCTTTTCAATAGAAAAAACAATGTAGTAACACTGCAGACTATTTTTGGGTATAGCTAAAAGTAAGTTTTAATAGGTGTAAATTCTACTCATACTTCTTTGTGGTTTTTAAATATTAAATGAAAGAAAGATGGTCATTATTAATATGACATGTTGGAAAGAAAATGAGTTCATAAATATATTTGCATTACTTAGCTATAGCATTCTATTTCTATTCCCCATGGAAGTCATATTAATATTAGGCATAATTTTTAAGCCACAGAATGTATGCATCAGAGATAAAGGCCACAATACGATAAGCTGCTGCAGAGCTACACCATACATCATCCTGATGTATCCTAACCATTTATATCCTACTCTTTACCGGTTACTGTAAGCAAGGGCAGTTAGTTTGGCCTTACTGGAACTGGACAAGAGACCCACCTTTCATATTATAGATTAACCTGCCTCACAATCCCATGATAAATATGCTGCAATTTTTTAATACATTATTTATTTAGTATGTTTCTACTCACTGGATCTAAAAAGTTGGTATTGAATTTCTAAAGTTTTATCTTAAACTTTATATACACGTATCTACCAGGAGAGGTGAAATAAAACTTGAAGAGTGTATTTTAGGTAAAAAAAGTAAAAGCTTCTTGGTTTTTGTTTTCTCATATCTGAAAAAATGAACTAGAGCAAACAACATACCTTGCAAAGTTACACCTTTTTATTAACTATGAATTTTTCATAAAGAAATCTGTATTTTAAAAACTTTGTGAAATATTATTATATTTTTTTAAAGGAAAATGAAACTCTTGAATGAGTGGGAGTGGTTTATTCAAATCTGGTTTAGGTCATAGGAAGCTCAGGAACTACCGATTGGATCAGCTATCGCCTTCATTGTCCACTGCGCAGAACAATCTCTTCGTTGCCTGAGGTTGGTCACCGAGGTCATATGATGCCATTTATATATCTGTCAGGAGAACACCCACAGTTTTAGAGCTTCTGTGCATTTCTGGAATGAAAAGTCATTTGAAAACTACACAAAGATTTCTAATTTTTCCCCCAATACTAAGCATTTGGATCCTGTTCTAAACACTGTTATATTTAATTAAAATTCTCCACTGATTTCAGTGATATTGTATCAAGTCAGAACTGGTTACCATTTAAAGGCATGAAGGCTCAGAGGAGGCAAAAGGAGGGAGTCACAAGTATTTTCAAAGTGATTTTAAAAAAAAATCTCAATTAGGCAGTTGTATTCATCCATTCCCAATCCCCAGCTCACCAAGTAATTTTAGTGTGTCAGCCGCAGTATACAGAAATTTACGCCTGCTTTTTAATCAGCGTAATCCACTCCTCATTTCGTTCACGTTTCCTAATAAGAGGTATACTCATCCTCTTAACATATATGTTTGGCAAGATCAGAATGCAGTTTTGGGGGAGTAGAAATTACAGAGGAGCTTTAGGGTTTGTATTCTAAAAAGAATATGTGCTTATGGTCTTATACCCATTGAGCCTGCTTTTTAACTGAGCCTGCAAGCAGCACTACTGGAACCAAGGGCCAGTTAGTAAGTCTATTGTAAAATTTGCTTTTGAGAGTTCTCATGTAAGAATTCACTGTGGGATGAAATTTGGCATCAAAGGCCCTGGCATAAAGCACTCTTAAAATGACACTAGTGTAGAAGAAAATCATTTCAGATCTAATTCGATATTTCAATGGGGAACTGCAGAAAGTGTTCATATCTGCTAAAAATCTGGCTTTTATAGTATTGTCTCCAGGAAGGTGTCTGATAGAAAAGTTTCAGTGCCAAGCAAAAACAGAATTATCCTCCATTTAGAAGGAAGTAAATAGATCATTTCTCTCTGACCTCCAAAGAGGAAGAACTATTCTATCCACACATCGGTGAAATGTAATAAAAAGAATGATACCCTTGGGATCCATTCTACCAACGAAAAGCCACTGAGCACACTAACAGCATAGATAATCAAGGTAGTTGCATGAAAAATGAGGAGTTTAAAGGATTGCTGGGAATGGGACTCTGGCCAGCAAGAAAAAAGGCTTACAGACTAGCTAGGGGCAGTGAGTATAATTTAATATATTTCTGGCAGAAAACAAATAAGAAAATACTCATCTGCAATTACAGAAGATGTCATCTCTTTTGAACTACAGTTTGCACAATCTATTTGTAAATACTGCTGCGTTTGCTCCTCATCTCCACCCCTATCCCAGCACAAAGCCTTTGCTCTACAATGACATTAATAACACATATACTGAAATCTTCAGGAAAGATTAATACACTTTGAAGTGGGTAATATTTCACATTTCCACTATACTGCACATTATTTGCAAGTTCATTCAGAAAGACACGGATAAAATAAGTATTTGGAATTTTGAGATCAATGGGGCTTTTTCATAGCCCCATGCAAGAACATAATTGTTTTGCTCCAGGAAAATCCTGGTGGCTGTAGCTAGCTTCCAGGCTCTCCTTGCCCTTGGAAAATTGATCTATATTGGGCTGTTACCGATACAGTTCATTTGTCTGGCTTAGCTCCATAGATGTAACACAGGCCCTACTTCACCCACACACGTGGATGGTTGAAATGAGTTTTCCTAGGGCCGTCTTTGTGCCAGTTCATTAGATTTGGCTTTTGTCCTTTTGTCCGGGGATTGTTAGAAAGACAACTGGTCTGTATGAAACATGACGAATGGTCACCTAAGTCCCACCTCTCTTCCCACCATGAGGGTTAGAGCACTGCCTCGACACCTGCTCACCAGACCCAACACAAGGTCCTCCTGCACACACCAGAGTATACTCTGCAGTATCGCACCCCACATTTAGTGTTGGTAGCAGGTTTTGGTCCTGCCTCAATATTTTGCTAGGAAAAAAATGCCTCTGGCCTAAGTGATCCCAGCTGCTGATTTCTGTGGGGTCTGCCTGAGCAGGGTGAATTGTCCTTGCAACATTTATAGAACTGGCAAAGATTCTACTGACTTCTCTTGGAAGTAAGAGAGCTTACCTAGACCCACAACTCATTATACGATGTGAACTAAGTTAGTGCTTTCATATCCTGTTTGTTTAATGTGAGACTGTGTGTTCCTTAGTCCATGCTAATTCATCCTGTGGTAGTTGCTTCACTGTGTGAGCTATGCTTTAGCAAGCTGTTATTCAGCATCAAAGTTTTCTCATTATTATAGCAAAAAGATAAAACATGTAAACTCCAGTGTAAAGCACCGATATATTAAATTAATATCTCAAATTAAGAATACCATCAAACATTGGTGTTGTATCAAAATGCTTAATATATGTAGGCCAGTTGCCATGGAGATGGCAAAGCTTCCAGAATGATTTCGTAGTAATGGCAACAACTTCAGAACCCAAATGTTTCCAATTAGGCTATAAAGCTGCATAAACAGGGAGAAAAATGGCACTTGCTATTCTTGATACAAGTTAGCTATCTGATATATTTGTGAGCAGGTGTTTCAAGAAGAAAACAAGTATTAGCACTTGCTGTACATGTACCTATGGTATATTTTGCTTACCAGAGGCCTCAGTTTTTGCAGTGAGTAGTATAGTCAATATTACTTTGAATTGAATTTAAGGTGTTTAACAACCATAACATCTGCTTTTTACAATTTTCTCTGTTCTACATAAGCACTTTTCTCTTCCACATTAAGAATGAAAAGAGCCATCAACAAACTCCTTACCTGCAGTCTGAGTAAAAAACTTACTTAGTAGTTCATGAGGCTTGAGACATCACATTTGACCCTGGCAGCAGGTGTAATATCCTACCTAAACCGTGCTCCAGTTTGACCAAAAATTAACTTGGTTCTTTTAGAGGAAGAAATTAATGTGTTTTGTAAGGCTGTTGTCTTCTGTGGATCAGACTGAACATGTCGATTACAATCAGTGATGATTTCAGGGAATTTTTGAGAGGCTAAGGTGGCATTTTTCTGTGCTCTGACTGGCTGAAGCTTGCCTCATGTCCATTCATCCATATTCTGTATCTTTGTAAACCAAGTGACATATAAGCAACTTTTAATGCAAATTAAGACTAAGTCTACCGAATTTGCTAGTCCTGTATAACAGTAACTCTGACATAAGTGGGGAACTGATCCCCCTGTATCCTTCTAATTTTATCATCAGTGGTTTTCTTTTCTGTCACCAGAAAAAGGCATAATATAAATGACAAAGGGAACAAGGAGGAACAGAAAATGAAATTATCTCAATCTAGCACCCGCAGTTTCATTTTATATTATGAAAAATACACTGATATTCAGTGGCACTTTGTGACAGAAAATCTTACTGGGGGTAGTTTAGACTACCACACCATCCAAGATACTGCAGTAACCAAAAGGCTAAATTGCCGAAGAACATTTTAATGGACAAAGAAAGACTTGCAGCAATTACTATTTATGTATGAGTGCATTATTATTATATGTAAATATTAGTGAAAAGGCTAAGAGGTGAGGCAGTTCCTGCTTTCCTCTAGTAAAAGACTGACAAAGTAACTAGTTCCATTAATATGAGCTTTCCAGTGATACTTGAGGAAGTGTAGAATGAAGAAGCCTCATTGTCTTCATATAACTTTGTCTAAAAGGAGGCTTAGTTAAACCTTAAGGGGTTTTGAAAAGCATTGGCCTAACAGTACCAGTGGTTTAAATTCAATTGCAGGTTTTTGGGGGGAAGCATCTATTATCCTGCATCTATTCTGGGATTACAAATAAATGATACCTTTTGTAGAGCCTATCTATGTTTCTATAACTTCTGTGAGAGTAAAGGCAACCCACAGCTTCATGAAAGAGTTATTGCAGACATCTTTTGTGAAAGCAGTTGATACTGAGCTCTGAGATATATTTGTTTTGGGAGAGCACAATTACAGGAAGCAGACTCAGAAATAAAACACTAAACCATCTTATTTCACCAGAGAAAGTCAAATCAGAAGGGAACATTTCCAACATAAGTTAATGTCAGTGTTAACTGAAATAACCTGTGTATTTTAGCAGTCGCATATGTGTAGTCCATGGGGATTTTTCCAGCTACATGTGGTTTTTTTCCCCCCTGCATCTGTCAGATAAATCAGAAAGCCAAATGAAAATCTAGTACTCAGGAACATTATGTATTATAATATTATGTCACACCCCCTGGAGGGTTGCAGGTTCATAATGAAATGAATAAATTACAAGGAAGCAGTTTGAGATCCTGAAAGTTCCACCTGTCCTTTAGGACAAACGTGTCAGGATAAATTCCATTTAATTACACTGAGCACAGGTTAAAAAAAAAAGATAAAAAACAAAATAAAAGCATTATCTTTCTGTCTGAGGCTCCATGTGTGTAAAAGTGGATTGACCTCATTTGCTGCTGCATTACTTCATTACATTATAACTCCACAGAAGTGACATTGAAATGGATTTCAACTAGCAGAAAAACAGAGCAAGTGTTTAACTAGGCCCATATCTCAATATTTAAGAACAGGATACGTGGACAAAACTAGCTAAGTGTCAATTATTATATTAATGTAAACCCAAACAATTGCTAAGGGTTTTTTCTCTTGCCTGTATAGCCTCCTCCTACAGAAAGAAAAACACTCAGCAGTTCCCCATAATCAGTATTTTGAAATTTTAAAACAATTAGCACAGCAGGAGAATGTACACAACAACCAATTTGTTTCCACGTGTTAAAATTCTCATAAAGTAGACAGCACCTATAATTTTCTTCTTTTTGTTTTACAATTCAAAGCAAATGCCAAGAAAAGATATGGTAGACCTGTTTTGATTTAACCTGAGGCTCACAATGGAGTAACTTCATTGATTTCACTGAATTTCTTGCCAATTAACATCTCTGTTTAGGAAAAAATATTAGCTTTTCCAAATGTGGGCTTTTTTCAGAGGTTTATGTCAAGGATGTGAGAAGTTACTCCATGCATCCTTTTGAAATAATGCTACAGCTGTTGGTAACTTATCAAAGGGGCAAAGACAGATACAAGACACATGCTGTAATATAAACTCTTCATAGTGTTACAAAATATTAAAACACCAACAGCCAGGTATCCTATTCTAAACAAGAAAATTATGCCATATCATCTTCAGCACCATTTCTGAACAACATCCCTGTGTAACGTTAAAGACCAGTCATTGATAGCTTTTTAGCAATCATTAAAAAGAAAATCAGCTCACAACAGACTGACGTGTGTAGGAACCTGCCATCCACACCACCCACAGGGATTTAAGGAAAGGATCTTCCAGGCAGCTGGAAGTTCCCACTGAAATCTGCAGTGAGATACCAACTGACTTCAGTGGAAGCTGGTTAAAGCCATCAGACTGTTATTCTGTCTTTGTGTCCTATCCTAATAAAAAAAGAGGACTTTGGGGAAAGTGAGTTTTTGCCATGGGGGGAAAAAACAGTTTTTGTAAAACCACTGTTTACAGGAACCGGAGTGTTTCCACTGAGGAAGAAGGGAATTGAAAGGATAAAAGAAAAAATTTTGAATGCTGCATCTCTATGGTTTCAGCTTGCCCAGCTTGATTGCAGAGCCATCTTCTGGTTGCAAATAACAATTTCATACTTGCTGAAAGTAAGTGTGTGTGTGTGTGTGTGTGTGTGTATTTTACTTTAGCTATGCATTTTGAAGTGTTTCAATTCCCTGCTTTTAGCCACTTTTGAAAAATGACACAGAAAAGAAACAGTGTGGATTCTGCTTTGTTCTGAATCCAAATAGCGCAATGGACACATTCGGATTTTAAACAAATTCTACCTAATGCTCATATGCTCATTTATGATTGTATAAGAAACTAAGACTGCAAGCACGGTCCCTGAGAAGTGGTGAAACCAGAATGATAAGAGTCAATAGAAACAGGATGGGAAAAGTTCTGGATAGATCCTATGAACAGTTTCTTTCCACAATGCATCTTCCCTGCTGTTTTGACTTCTAATAACGTTGCTCTCTGAAACACAGAACCACCTCATTAATTTTCTTTTTCTTGATTTCTGAGCATTTTCTGTTTGGGGTTGATTGCTGTAAGTTTTAGCTAATACAGCATTAAGTTTTGAACTGATTACAATGTTAGAGGTGTCTGCCAAATGATTATAGCCCAGAGAGAAAACTAATCATACAGCATCTCAAGCAGAGCATGAGTGTTCACAGTAAGTTTTCCTTATAGTTGTGTGATTAGAGATGGCTGATCTGATTCCAATATAGGTCTCGCCTCACATATTTCAGAAAGGCCAAGGATTACAAAGGCACAGAGTTAGCAGTTTCTCAATGGGATCATTACAAGAGATGGGAGGGAAATACTAGGGAAAAAATGTTATATCAAAAAAACCTCTTTGTTTTCCATTTTGGAACAAAAAGAGGTTTCTACATTTTTGGAGCTGAGACAGCAAGAGATTGATCCGCATCCCAGAACATGAGAGATCCGGTGGCTGTGGCTCACTATGGCTCAGAGGAAGAAACGAGCCCCTTGCATTCTGACAGTTTAAGCTGCACCTTCCCCATTCCAAGTAACTGCTCTAATCACAGACCACCTCATTTATCTTGGAGCTGTTCCAGGCTCTGTAAGCAATTTCATTCCCATTAGAGCAATGATGTGAACCTCAATCTGCCACCTACATGCCAGGTAAGTTTCCTAACCACAGGGCCCCCAAATCCTTTCTTTTTTATTCAGAATGCAGAATTATTTATAGAAACTGAAACAGCTCCAACAGAAGTAAGTGCAAGAACAAGACTGACTCTTTAGCCCCTGAGCTTTTCTATATATACATGCCAAGTAATACACAAACCACTTGGCATGTTAGCCTCTTTCTCCCAAATAGAAATTGAAATTTGAATAGTGGTTAAAGGCCTTCATTATTAAAATTAGCATTTTCTCACAAAGTTCTTTTTGTTGGTATGCCGGCAAGAAAACATTTACTCCTGAAATTTATGACTCAATGTAGATGAGGCCAGCTGATACAACACAAGATGGGGCGAATGTATATAGGTAGGCATCCCCCATGCTCTCGGCGCAGAATCCTTCAGGTTCCGTGGCTGATCCTGAGGCGGTTCATAGCATAAAGTCACATGCTGCTTCCTTAGCAACTCTGCAGCCATCAGGGAATTAAAGTTATTAAAGTCTGAATTTTATGAAAGACTTAAATCTTAAATTCAATAGTACCTAAGCCAGGTACTATTGAAATCAATGGTGGAACTCGCTCCAATTTAGCAAGGCTAGATTCAAACAGCCATAAAACATACATCTGTTGCATTTGAAGTGTTCCTGTTCTTTGCCTTATACGCATACATGCACATATGCTTGTAAGGAAGCAAATGTATTTAAACAAAACTTTGAAATATTTTTGGTATCTGATAAAGAACAGATCAATTCTTTTCATAATTATTTTTATTTTTAAATTTCTACATTGTTTTGATGTTTAGCTGCTGCTGTAAGACAGCTTACAAACAGTATGCTTTTATGTTCATAGGAGCACAAGTGAACTATTTAGTTCACATTACATTGACTGCTGCTGAATAGAGGACTTTTGAAGTATCACTTTAAACCTGTTTGATATTTTAAAAACAAAAGTCCTATATGTGTTATCTTCATAGTAGAGACTTTCAGATTATTTCCTGAGAATAATTAAAATAAGTTAAATTATTTATAACATTTTAAAAAAAAACCAATTCCGTTAGGTCTTTTAGATCAGTTCCTAACAGAAATTGTTTGTTCCCTGAATGTATCCTTTACACTGCTTGCTCTTAGAGACTGTTTTAAAAGCATATTATTTATGAGTAAAAATACGATTTTACTAGTAGCTTTTGTTTAATGCCCCTTAATTCTTTACCTGTATTTCTGCTAAAGAGGGAGGTTCACAAGCTGTATCAAGTTAGAAGAACAAACCGTTTCTAAAACCAAGCACTAGTTCCTTAACTGAGTAAAGATCAGGTTCAGTAACTTCAGCTCATCTACAACAACTGGAACTAGATAAGGGTATGGCTTAGTGCTGGCAGAAATAGGGATCCTCCTATATCAGAGCAAATAGAACCGGTTGGTCCATGAGACTTATCTTACCACACTCGACACCTATTAAATTCATCAGAAATGGGCAGCAGGGAGCCAGCAGTGCGCAAGTCAGCCATGCTGCTGGTGACAGGGAATGTAACTCAGAGACCCTCGCAGAGGTGGCATTTTTGTGTCTGCTTTGGAATTTCTGAGTTTGGTGCAGATGTTCTGGGACCAGCTTTTTATGGCCTGCATGGTCTTGACAGCTCTCCTGCGTGCCCTCTCACTGCCACAGCACTTTGACCGCAGGCAGGAACAGTCTCAGAACAGTTCTCAAACTACTGCTTCATTTCTACATAAGAAATCCTTGAATACAGAGAGACGCATTAAATGTATATAATCTTTTATATATATATACACACACACATATGTGTGTATGTACATATAATCATATCACATACGTATATCTATATGCGTATGTCTATGTATATGTATTTTTAATATGAAAACCCCTACACATATATGGAGGGTTTATACATGTACAAAAAAGGCCCTGCTTTTGGTTAGAGAAAGGTTTTTTCCAAGTTCTGATAGCACAAAAGTCATAGAGAAGTTCAACTAAAACGAGCGGGGAAATTTTGAAGTGCTGTATGTAAGCTTTTCATTCTTTTCCTGTCATACCCACTGGCTACTACATTAGTAAAAAACACTTCAAAGTAACATTTTGGATGTTCAGCTTATGCTCCTCTATAACCATTTTTAAAGGGATCGTTATCAGTAGTGTTTTAGTTTCTTATCTTTTCCAGTTAGTTTTCCTAACACTTCAAGTGAAAAATAATACAAGAAGGAGGAAAAAGAAAAAAGAAAAAAAAAAAAGGTGCTCAAATGCTAATAACAGACATGTGCAAAAACATTCTACACTTGCATATGACAATGGTAAAGAAAGAAAATAAAATCAAAAGCACCTTTATAATTGATGGTTTTGTTTAGCTCTTCTCCTATATACAAGCAATATTTTCACACATTTCTATTCGGTAAGTAGTGTCTTTATTTACAAGCAGAGTATTTGTTGCAAATTAAAATAGTATTAATTTTATTTTATGCTAGCTTGATTATTAATTTCAGTTTATTTTTCTTTTTGTCAGCAGGGGTTGTTCCTCTCTCATTTCAACTTGGAGGATCAGAAAAGGAGGATCAGAAAGGAACCAAGTATGAGACAGATGAGTGAATTAGACAGAATAATTTGTCAAGACACAGATTTATAAAATATCGTATCTTCCAGGGAATTATATACAAATTATAGTAAGTTCTAGTGGCATAGGAGAATATACTTCATGACTTTTCCTCTGATGTGATTTGTGATGTGATTTGAAATGGAAATAGATTATCAGTCTCTTGAGAGAAAAACAACTCTGGGGACATGTTTTTGATTACTAGGTGCCTTATTCATTTAAGCAATTGTCTTCTAAAATGTTTTTACAGGAATGAAAACTCGGGGAAATGCAGTTACAGAAGAAAGGTCTGATAGAAGGAGGGGTAAATAGAGCACTGCAACACTCCTCCTTCATGGGAACAAGGATCCATGGAAAGGACCTGCATTTGGAGCTGTGTGATACAGACTTGTAAGCACAAGTTGCTACTGGCGATGTGCCGTGCAAATGCTTATTTTATGCAGTGCTAAGAAACTAGAAACTGGACGTTTCCTCCATGGATATGTCCAGAAACTAACCTTTGTCAGAGTCTTTGGCACTGATTTCTAAATAACATACACATCTTATGCTTTCTTCTATCCTTTCAGAGGAAGACATTTGAGAAGCAATAACAAAATCTTTTGTCCCTTAACCTGACACCTCAAAACACCTATCTGGAATCATAAATTTTCAGCAACACATATCTTCAAAATTCATGTCCAATTACAGCGAAGATGTGTGGAAATTGATAGCAAAAAAAAAGGAATTTACCAATTTGCACAAAGGTGTGAATTACTTGTGTGAACTACACTAATATGAATCTTCTGAAAAGTTTATTTCCTCCTACTATCAGCCTACTAGTATAATACTCTTGTGCACTGAGATCAGCAAGGAGCAAAGAAGCTCTTCTTTTTAGAAGAAGGGACTATAAAATGCTGTAACACTGAAAGCAAAGGAAAAAACCACTACGCTGGTCCATCCAAATAGTTTTCCAGAAAGATGGAAATGAAATACCATAGATAACTGTCTATGCTGATTCTTGCTCAGGAAATCAATGTTAATTCAAGACAAAATAAAAAGCTCTTAAAGTTATCCTCACTTGGGAAAACCTTCCTAAAAAAATTACTGTAAGTTTGCATATATACTTCAATATTATATTTAATTTGACTTTAAGCCCACATTTCAACTTAAGCATATGTTTAAATACCTTGTGTCAATATAAATGGACTTAAAAATATGCTTAAGTGCTTTCCTGAAATAGGATTTATGCCACAAATTATACCTTAGATTATTACATTGAAACAAGTTTCTAATTATAATGTATTACCATTTATGTTGTCTATTTTCCTGCTCCATTTAATCAGGCTGGAAGGAAAGCCATTCTGGTAATTTCATCTTTTGTTGTAGATGGATGGGAATCAGAACAGAGGCTGTAAGCAGCTATATGTTGGCGAAATCAGGATTCAGATCCAGAAGCATTTAATCTATGTCTTTGAGATTTTTGTCACCTCTTGTAATGTCTGTGTACGTTCCAGCAATTACATAATCATCAAATCATATTGGCCACTTTTGGGTGCCATCATCCTCATTCCCTTGTTTTTAGATTTACAACACTGCAACCCTTAAACGATGCTGTTTTCTCTTTTCCTGGTTGCTTGATTACATTTCTGCCCATAGATTTCTACCATAATACTATTAGAGACTTCTTTCTACTTTGGTTTTAACCAGACAAGTTATTTACACTGAACTATTAATGCAAAGAAACAAAAGGAAATTACACTGCACAGATGACAACCTTGAAATTAAGGACTGGGAATAAACAAAGCATTCAAATGAAAACCTTAGCCATTTTTCCTTAATACACAATGGATTAAGGGCACAGGGTAAATTCCATCAATCTAACTAGGAAGCATTAAGTGATCTTCCTCATTAATCAGCTCTTTAGTCATTTTCTATGAAATTAGTATCAAATTTTTGTATAAAAGTAGTGTTTTTCTCCACATGTTTCATGCCTGCCTTCACAGTGAACAAGATGAATCATCTGCTTACATACCTGCACACCCAAACATACGCACATGCACTTACCTACCTTTTCGCAGCTTAGTAAGACAAAACAAAGAGGTAAAAGGAGATGGATTCTGAGCCTGGCCATGTCACAGAAGCCACAGCATGACACCAAGCACATGCCCTTTGCCAAACATAGCCACAGGATTCAAAATCTGGAATGGCTTCCCAAAGGAAAATGAGTCAGGTTGGAACAACTCCTCCTCTCGGCTCACTGAGTCAGAGGAGTAGAGGGGATGAGGTGTGATTATCTGAGAGATTCACCTGCGTCTGGATTTGACTGAAGATGATTCCCCAGGCTGCACCTCTGAAAGACTTAGGCAGAGGTTAGGCACAAACAAATATGCTTTTATAATTTTAGAAAAAAGCAAATTCTCTACTGGTTTCTGAATAAGCTTTATCACTAGTTCTTCTCTGCAGTTGTCATACTTTTAAAGCTTACTTCAATTATCTATGTTCATGCAATTTTTTCCAAATTGTATATTCCCATTTAAGCCAGATCCTTTAGTCAAACGAATACTGCCACAGATCGTTGCAGTTCATGTGCTTATGCACATGGCTAAACACCCCAGTAAATCAGATTTCAGGATCTGTAAATGCCTTTTCACTTTTTATATCTCTCTCACAGTTTGCATATACTATGTCTGGAAAAAGCTACTTTATTTGAACCAGCAATAATTATCTAGAAATCACTGGATAGAGCTAGTCAGATATTCTGTTTAAACAGCTTTCTGTAGCAAAATGCAGTTTCATCAACTTCTTGTACAAGATGATTGCATTTACCTCTGAATCTTAAAAGTTCTTGTCAGAAAAATATCCAAATACTTCATTTAACTTTCTTATTTTGACTCATTAACATTATGCATTTTCTTTCAGGTATGCATCAATGACATTTTAATAAGAAAGCAATAAAACATTATTTAACACTATGGTTTAATAAACATGGTATGTCACATTATGTGATTTGGTCATATGCTATTTTTTCTCAATACTGCATAGGAATAATGAATTTTCATCTTTTCCTTTTCTACATAGACCTGTCTAGCTTTGCACCAAACTTAAGTCTAATTTCACTTAGGCAAATCCCTGTATTTGGACTGGCAGAGAAATTCTGTAATTTCAACATTGGTTCCCACCCAGATCACAATGAGAATTTTAATGATTAATGTCTGAGAGAAGTGCAAATTCAGAAAAAGTATTTTATATAGATTTTTTAACACTGAGAAGTTGTAGTACGGAACAGCCGTTTACTAGAGGTTGTTAGTAAACTGGCTTTTCTAGCTTGGGAAGGAAGGAACTAACAACACCTCCCATCCACTTGATAATGTGTTTGTTACAGTTTCGACTTTGTAGCATCTACAAAATGGTTTTACTGCCTGAATCCAATTAACTTTCTCAATAAAATGAATTGGGACTGTAGCATCAAGGAAGAGGCATCCAGCCCAATACTTACCACCTAATGCATTTTACATAGGAAAAGGTTCACATTAGTGCTCCTTATGCAGCTGGAAGGAGCAGTTAGCATTACAAATGCAAATGTGTGCAATCCACAAATGAAGAACTAAATGAATCAATCAGCTGCATCAGATGGTCAAACACAAATTTGCTTATGAGGTGAAAACAAAGCCCCTCAGAACAAAAACAAATAGCAGTTGGTGTTTGGAAGATCTGCATGCTCAATGGTAAGGGCAAGGATTATGGGGCACATCTCAGCTAGCAGACCGTTTCTGACAGTTGCTCAGTCCTGGATGCTTTAAAAGCCCCTGACCAATAAGGTATATAATGTGCACTAACTGGAACAGTGACGCAGCGGAAAGCATAGACCCCACGCGAACAGAGTGCAGTTGGCCCTGAATGCACGAGCGGAAACAAAAGGGACCAGACATGATACGTGTGGGGTGGGTGAGGCTACTAAAATAATCAGAGAACACCTGAACATCAGGCACTTGAGTTGTGACCTCAGGCACATATCACTCTCTGAAGTAAGACTATCATGGTAGGAAGTGTTTTGAAATATCTGTAGCTTCTTGTGAGATTTATTAGCACAGCAATTCAATTATCCTGAATCAACTCCTAAAGCATTAAGACTCCCAACGGCAATGGCAATGAACATTTTCTTCTCCCTCTCTTCCCATGGCTCACATAGGTTACCTCTACAACACAGTCGCATATTTTTATTTTCAAGTCAGAATACTGGAAGAATAGATTTGTATATATATACACAAAATGCAGCATTAACTTACAACTGGGATCCAAAAATACGAGCCTTAAACAGAAGAGGAGTGGCTTCTCTGTGCTGTCCCATCCCTGGGATTTTAGGCTAATGAGAGAAGCTTCAGTTCACTTTACTGTAAGCTGATACCTGACCCAGCAGATTTGAATTAATATGGAACTGATGCAAAAGGGGTTGGAATTAGGCCATTGAACTCAATGTAATCTGTTGGATAGCAAAATGAACACAAATATGTGGAAACACCATCAACAACATACAGAAATACATATTTTGCCTTTAAGAAAAGAAATGCATATAATAGCTTTAATCTGCATTTCACTTGAGCCAAATTCATTTATGCTAACAGCATGGAGAATTGCTTTCATTTAAGTCTTGCTGCAGAAAAAGCACATTCTTTTTTTTTTCCCAAAAGTAGCTTTTTCACCCCTAACAAGCCAGTAAATTTAGAAAAAAACTGCAGCTTGTCAGTTTGACATTGTTTAATTTGCAACAAACTGTAAACAGAGTATAGAAAATGGAAACTCTAATAGAGACAGGCAGAGACAAACCATATTTTTTTGTCACTAGAAAAATCTGTGTGGGAAATATATTTGCGTTTGTCCCTGTGACATAATGTTAAGTTTAACTACTTATGTGTGAAGCATCCTATTAGAAGTTATGCACCTAAAAATAAATAAATGTTTGTTTAGTTAATTGCAGTCTAAATTCTAGTCAATGAATGAATATTCTGTACCCATTCATAGATGCTTCCAATTTACATACTTCAGAAAGCATGTAACACTCTCATTTGCTTAAATGTCAAATGACAGAATTATCCTGACAAATAGCATTTAAAATCAAGAAATATTCAGAAACCCCCTAAGTGTAGCTCAACAATTTTATGAATCGGAATATCTAAGTCAATACATAGGAGGAAAGCATCATCTAGTTTAAATTTCCACTGAGGAGCTGGTCCTAAATTTTATGCTAATACACTTACACATGTTAGTGTTTCTTATTCACCGTAGCATTTTTTATAGCACCCAGTCCTTCCAATTACTCTGTATCAAGTGATTTGTTAACCAAAGCAAGCCATGAGGGAAGTTGTATACCCATATTCCCTTAGGCAAGCAGTTTCCTGGGTGAGGAGCACTCCTATTTATTCTAAAGTCTTTTAATATTTCCATGTGTTTTAAACATTAGCTTTCCTTGCTTGAGGTTGCTTTGACAAGCATATAATATGTGTGAGAATGATGTGAATACAATACTTGAGGCTGTTGAAAGTCTTCGGAAAAAAATTCGTACTACCAAAATGATTTCAGTAACATAGGTACTAATCATGAATACAAATAATCTATAACAGATCCCCCGAGCAATTGTATGCAGAAGTGTACATTTAAATATTTAATTATTCATATCCAAAGTGTTAAGAATAAAGATCCTGAGCTACAGTTAGTCATAAGATAAAATCAGAAAACGGATCTTTGGTCATTTCCAATCCTCAACCGTAGAAAGATCTTTGAGTGGCACCTAGTTATGATACTTAGGCCACAGAAGTGTTTAAAGATGTGAGGTAGACAAATGTAACAATGAGACATTCAAATAGGTAATGATGACACCTCTGCCGGGACCTCATTCAGAACCTTATAACACTACTGGGACGTACGACAAATATGCATCAGAAGTCCATGTTGTGCATACTCCTTGGTAATCTGGCATATGGAAGGCAGTAAGATGAGTGAGCATCTAATGTGCTGGTTCAAATACTTGCAACAGCTGTTTTTTCTTTTGCCTTTGCTTCCCCTCCATTTACCTTCACTAAGTGGGTGTTATGACACTGAGCTGGTAACATGCAATTTCAGTTGCATGGGCTAGCTGTAAACTGTCCTGTCATTCATATTTTTCTTTCCCACTCAGCCACAGTGCCTTATACTATGTCTAAATTTCACCTGGCAACTTTTCCACTGTTGAAAATAAACTATTTATGGCAAACAAAAATGTAGTTAATTTGGAGAGCATAACAGAGTCCTTGCATGAGTCATTATCGTCCCAATTCTTCAAGTAAATTAATAAGTTTAAGCATGTTGAATCAGGCAATGACTCAACACATGGTTAAGCCAGGCTTAAATAAGTGTTGATGATTCCTGTTTTCTAATTGGGGCCATTAAGAATAAATAAAACCAAAAGTAATAGGCAAGAGAAGAATGTACTGAGGGAAAGCAAGGTAGGGAGAGAGATAACTTATTAATAACATATTGAAAACTGAAGAAAAATGTTTCCTGAATGGAAACACCGAATGTTAAGAAGAAAACAAAGAAGCAAAGAGAAATGAAAAGTACCTCAGTGAGGTGGGTCACAAAGAATCAAGCTCAAAAACTGGATAAATTGCAAAGCAGAATCAAAATCAAACCATACTTTTGTAATTACAGTCAGTTTTTATTTAATCCAACCAATTATCTAAAATGTGATTTAAGAATACTTGACTTCAGTGAATTACGTTCTGTAACACTTTTATATGTATCATTCTCAAAAGTCAAGTGTGCATTGATTACGTTTCAGACAACCAGTTACATTTCCAAAAGGGGAAAAAACTCAGATTTAAACCATCCATTTAGCATAAAATTACCTGGAGTTCGGGTGTGTTTCCACATGCTCTGTTCTTGCCAGGCATCCCCCTGCTCAAGGTTGCACGCACCAGTATGCCAGCTGCAACTCGGGGCAGCAGCGTGCAGCGCAGGTCAGCCTGGGCTGCTGAGCTGGCCAAGTCCAAGGTCAGCTCCTCTGCTGATAGAAGTCATTGTGAAGAGAGCTGGAAGCAAGATCTGGCCCCAGTTTTCCCTTGTGAGCAGCTTTTACGCTGCACTGCACCACTGGTCTGTTTCTGACCTCAGGGTCAGACTCTGGCCCTAATCCTGACCCAGGCTTGCCACACCGCATGGCTTCTTGCTAGAGAGGCCACAACTCCTGCCTGCCACACAGTCACGCTGGATTCCTGTACAAACGGGTCTTCTGGAGCCCAGGATCTGCATAAAAACATATGTAATTCCGATGTCCTGCAAAGCTTCTAGGGTAATAGTTCATAAGTCCTGATTGCCATTAACCCTATTCTGATCCTCTTCTGACCTTGCAGGCACGAACAATCATGGGGGCTACCTCAACAAGGGCAATGGCCAGAACCACACTCATGAATTACTTTCCCTTTTTGGCTGGGTCACCCACCGGAGGCTTTGTGAGGTGAATATTCTTTCTGACAAACTGCTGTTTTGATGGCGGTTTTAAAATGTCACCGGATCAAGGCATGATGGGGAGCTCCATGCAGTCTGGTTCTCTGAGTGCCTGGGGTAGGGCAGAAACCACTTTTCCTGTGCTGAGATAGGAGCTGGGCACATAACCATCAGACTTCTGAGGTGTTGCAGCACAGCATTTTCCCATCCATAGTCAGCATCTCATAGGCTGTAAACAGACTGTAGATAAAGTACACATTGTACGATGTGGATAAGATATTGACGTAATGGCAAAGTCCCTGAGAATGTAAATCTGAGGATTAAACCAGGAGACTCTGTAGCAGAGTGGGAAAATCTCAGTTGTTATGTCAGCAAGATAGAAGAGGTTTCCTCCATCCTCAGTATTTTAGTAAGGCAAGCCTGGAAGAATTACCCCTGTTCCCCTAAAGACCAGGGGAAGATTTTCATGCAAATTTGGTTGTGCTTTCATTCCAGCTGGTTTTGCCTCCAAAGACACTGCAGGTGGCGATTCTTTGTGTCCTTTGATGAGAGAACAGACAGTGGTAGGTGTCCTGTGGCTGCCGCTTGTAGGAAGTAGCACAAAAACAACAAGCAACCTGCGTCTGTTGTGCAAAGCATTTGAAGATCGGCTGCCAGCAGATGCATTTTGATCAGAGACAATGAAGGAGCACTTCCTAAGGCATTTTTCTTTGGGGATCTGTGAAGGAAATTGTTGAACATGGATGGATTTCCTACAAAGCTGCTTTCACTTTTTTTTCGCCTCCCCCTTAGTAGTCCTATAGGGAACCCTAGGGGTGGGAACTGGGCATGCATGTCATCAGTTCTGTACATAATCAATAGACATATGTCCTGGTATCAGGAAATTAAACTAATATTTCTAGCAAGGTAAATGACAACATGAATTCAGCATTTGGGTTTTTGGGTTTGAAAGATTGATGTGAACTTCAATAAGATAACAACCAAGATTTTTCACAGTGACTTCAGACCCCTCAAGTTTTGAGGGCTAGATTTCCAGAGATCTTAAAGCATTTGTTTTTCAAAAAGAGAAAAGAGAAATCAAAATCCTACAGATCACCCCCACAAATGCATTATGGTACATGAATCTGAGAATAACATCCCAGGGCTGCTGGAACTTTTCCCACCAGTTTCATGTGGATGGCCCCTGGATGGTTGGATGTTCAGCCTTATAAGGGTATGTCACATTTTTCCTTCAGGTGATTTTACTTTCTCTTCTATTTCTGGGATAAAACATTCAATCATTTTTGCTATCTTAGTTTAATTTAGGTAAGAAACATCTTTCTGGCACCTACTTCTAATATCAAAATGTCAACAATCAGTTTTTTCAGACTAGGATCACCCTTTCCTGGGTGAAATTGTTAACAATACCATCCCTAACAATTAGGGGATTTATTTTTAATGTCTCTCTGACAAGGAAATCGAACTTTAGGTACTAAGATGGATGTTAAGTTCTAGTGATTATGTTGACCATTTAATTCACCCAAATCTAATCATTTTCTCTAGGTCACTTTTTGAATGCTCTGTGCAAAGTCGTGGTTTCACTGTTACTCACGTGTTCTGAACTGGCATAGTTCTGTGCCTGCGCTTGAGATGCATATGAAATCATATCCTAGGACAATCATTTTTCAGACAAAAACGCCTGTAGCTTAAATATGTGACCAGGAAGGAGGAATTACTTTTTCCCCAGAAGATAATTTATTCTTTCATAATTCCACGTTGGGGCAGTTGGAATTCTCTTTTAATTCTAGTTGTATTCACTGAATAATTTCTGCTGAAGCAAAAATAACAATTTTGGAAAAGTTGTAATAAAAGTCTACTTCTACTTCTGTGTGAATCTCTCTCTCCCTGAAATGAAAATAATCTAATGCAAGTCAAACTTGGTGTCACAAGGAGACTACTTCTAATTTTTCTTGTTTGTTTGTTTGTTTCCTTCTTTGAAGGAAAAGGGAATGTTTATTTCTGGATGATCTGAATACTTTTCAGGCAAGATATATGCTTAAATTCCACTAATTCACCTAGTGTTACCTAGCACAGACTGCGGTGACAAGAACTGGAATAGTCTTTGGAATTTAAACAGCAATATTCTGCCAGTCCAACCCAGAGCAGTCCTAGCTCTCTGGAGGAAAGATCAAATAACTCAGAGTTGATCTTGCAAGCCTGCAGCAATGGAAAAAAATCTTCCTGAATCAGAGGATGTTCAAGAGTGCCTGAAGCACACTGGGAGGCACAAACCCAATAAAACAATAGTGTATAAAAACAGAATGCTTGAAGCTGTGGGAGGAGGACAGGGAGAAGGTTTGCCTTGCTACCAGATACTGAAATGTGCTGTGTGCTCCAGTAGCCCAATTTACAACCCCCTTGGGGAGGACGAGAGAGCCACAGAGAGATTAGCAGGGCTCAGACCTGCCGGAGAGGCTGCGAGAGCCTCTCTATCTGGAAACCACCCCCAAGACCTTGCTGATTTTTGTAAAAGTTTACTCTGGAAAGGTGGATAAGAGTTTAGTGCTAATAGGTAAGAGTTTATTTCTAGCACGGTTTACATCAGCATATCCTTTCCTATTCACTCCACTCTAACAAAGGTCAGTTATTTTTCCTCCTGCGAACAGAGGTAACAAGTCTTTTGCTTCTCCCCTCTCTCAACATAGCATTGAGCGATGATACAGAAGCTGTATAAAATCAATCAGTTCATACAATACATTGAAAACAGGGGTCAAAGAAACACAGATAGCATTTTTTGAAGGCAGGTATAGTACCAGTTCAGGATACATTTCATTTTCGGATGAATTCCTTCCATTCAGAGTTTGAGCTGAGAAAACAAGCTGCCATTAGAAAGGTCCCAGCTGTGTCAAGGTTGACTAAAAGTCATCCCCAGCCATGCCACTGTGAGACACAGATGTGTCTCTGGGTGTTGCAGGACAGCGATGAGATCAGAAAATTTTAAAAAGGGCCCACCAGAAAGTGCTGCAGTCAGCAAATGCCTCAGGCTTTTGGTGTGGACAAAGCAGCTCCTGTCACCTGTGGCCAGTGCGACTTTGCTGCAGCGCCCTTTGGTTTTTTTCATGGGCAGTCACCGCTGTGGTGCAGCAGTGGGAGCCTTTTATTTATGCATTCATTTGTATTAAAACAGCAATAGCAATGCAAAAAGTTTTACTGGGAATGCCAATAAAAATAACATAAAACTCCCCAAAAGAAAACATTAAACAAGAGTGGTGTTACCAGGTAATATTCAAGCTAATGCACAGACCTTCTCTAATGGTGGAAAAGTAAAAGATTTGTTGTGAAAAGCCTTTCTATCCTGTTGAAAATATCAATACCACATGCTGGGGCTGGCACTCTCCAAGAAATAAATATTGATTTCCCTCTTTCCTTCTGTACAAATGGCAGACAATGGCTTTCCGAACTCTGAATCTTTTCATTGTTTTAAGGTTGACAGATTCTGTTAGTATTGAATTTTTATTGTTTCATTGTTCTCTTGTTTTCTGCTGCTCCCCCACCCCCTTTAAAACATTCAGGGAGGGTGGGGTGTTTCTTATTTGGCTTTTTTTTGTGGTAGCCAAGACAGCAAAGGAGTAGTTGAAATTAATGTAGCACTCCCTGTACTGCAGTTTTCTGTCAGGTCTGATTCATCTAATTTTAGTATTACTATCAGGAACATTGTAACAATTTCTTGGGAACACAAGGTGCTAGTGATGATAAAACATTCTTATTTTAAAAACCATACTTTCCTGCAAATCATGCTGTAAGACATATGTTTGTTGTATAATAGTGAACTGTGGACATTGTATTCCACTCAGTTCAACTACTACAAACACCAATCTTACTTTCTGTCCAGCAGAATCCGTAATTTCACCAATTATCCAAAAAACGTGAGTCACAGAATTGAAACAGAAAGTCAGGGGAGTATGTAGGCACATAGGTTTCAAATGATCCAGCAGAATTTGGAGCAAAATGCGAAGGATAAGAGCAGAGGTTTGGGTTTTTTTTGATGGAATATCCACTATTCTTCAATATTAGGTATATGTCATGAAAAGCTTACAAAATAGTTATTCATTTTCCTGAAGGTCATCCAGACATAGTAAGTTCATTTCATTTTCTTGACAAGAGATCTAGGCTTGTTATGTACTCTATGAAACATGACAGCGAGTGACTGTCCCTCCAATCCATTTCAAGCAAATACGATTTTACCTCTGAAGAACAGGGAGAGAGAGGAGGTAGCTAAATCTGATCCAACTGTACCTGTGCTCACACAGGGACAACAGCTGGAGGGAATGCATTGCAGAAATATCCACGAGCTAGAAATAGCTGACATCTGGATCTGGCCTTGCCATGCTCACAAGGCAGGCGGCAGCGCTCCGTCGCAGAGCAAGCTGGCAGGTTGGGCCCCAGGGCCGTGCCGACACCCACAGGCTGAAATCCTTTCCCCCCTCGAACACGGAGGAAACGCTGGCACTGCCAAGGGGATGTGGTTTCTGCCCTGTGCTGCCTTCTGATGCTGGGGAGGCGGCTAGGCACTACGGTCAATGGGAATGGGACAGTGCTCAGCTCCATGCCCCGGCCCTTGTATTTACTAGTAGAAGGGCAGCCGGCGTGGGAAGGTGTGAAGGTACAAAACTGTTGTGCATGCAGTCCGGGTTCTGCTAGCTCAAGGCACCGCGCTCTCATACACAATGTAGATGCACGCAAAAAGGAAGTGCGGGCCTGTGCTTTACTGTGATGCTGGTAGCTCATAATAGATATTAAGAATAAAATATTTTTATCTTTTATTTGAGTGCTGTGGTTACTTATTTTTCTTTCATGCAACATCTTTGCTAATCTTATTTCTTTTCTTACGCCACTTTCGTCCCAGTCAAATTATCCACGATCCTTTTCATTTTTCATTTATCTGGACGCAACACCTTGTATTCTGCATGGATTTGAAAATGTATGTCATTGTGATTTGATTTTTCTTGTCACAAATTTTTAATTAGTGTCTACCTATCTTACGGCGTACAATAGAATGAGATCTTTGGAAGTACGGATGCAACTCCCATTTGGGAATTACACATATGCAGACTGACAGTGTAACACAGGCACAATGCATAGGCTTTTAGCATCTTTTCAAACACTTGTGTTAGTAATGTGATGAGGATGAAGTAGGCAGGTCCTTTCAGAACAGAAAACCTACAGAAGTACCACGTTGAGATATGGGCAAATGCAGCAATTAAATGGGGTTTCAAGCATGTATGCTAAGGATAAACAGACAGACAAAACTAATTAGTTAAAATTTGTCTGGGAATTGGTGAATAATAAGAGCTACGAATTATGAGACAGCTGTTAAGTGTTGCCAGATTTTCTCCTGTCTATCTTTTCGGCAATGAAGGTTTATGAAGACACTGAGCTATACTTGATATTTATCTGTTATGCTCTTTGAGAATGGAAATACCAAAGAAATGTAAGAAGCTTTCTTACCGATGTTGAAAGACAGGCACTCTCATGTATATAAATATAGTTACATAAACAATCTTTTTTTAATATTATAAATATAATTGTATATAGTAATAGTGTTGACATGTCAAGTGACAGAAAATTTGTTCTACATTGTTCCTGAAGAGACTGTGCTTGTAACTTCTCCAGAGCCAACGAGCCTCTCATTGTTTATTACTTAATCTGCTAGACTTGCCTGGTCCCATGCTGATGATATTGCAACACACTGGATATCTTGCCTAAACCACAGACAATTGAATTTCCTAGCTGCTGGATACTTAAAATTCAGTATTGATATTTTGCCTAAGGGTATTTTGTAATGAAGGAAATTAAGAAAAATTTTAATCATTAAATCAAATAGAGAGAGATTTCACATTCAAGTAATTGCGGTGTTCGACTTAAGGAGACTGGAGATGTGAACCAGATAAGCCAATGGAAAAAGCGTATGGGACCAAGACATAAAGTTTACGTGCAAAACCATGATCTTGTCTCAAATTCTGTGATAATCTACTTTTTAAATTTTTTCTAATTAAATGTTATGGGTTTTCAGTGAAGTATTATTCTATAGCCTGATTTTTAAATGTGAAAAAATGTTTTCTGGGAACAACATATGCCCTTTAATAAGAAAAAAGGAAAATTAGTGTCTATAGCTTTCCATTTTTACATTTTGGTAAAATTCCTCAAATTTGGTTGCCAAACTCTAGATTTTCTTTTTCTTTTAAGCCAGCAATTTTTTCCTTCTCTCTTTCTTATTTTGAAAACCCTAGAACTTTAATGTCTTTTTTGTATAAAATTACTTTAAAAAATCATTGGAATTGTGTGATCAGTTTGAATGAAATGTTCTAAAGTGATGCATTAAATAGAAAGAAGTTATGTTAAGAAATTGTGAAAACTTGCATGAATAATTGCAATCATTTTTTCTTGGCGAAGTCTGGGAGAGCTGCCAAGAAAACTCTTTCTCTCTGACAAAAGTTCCTAAGCACTATAGTTACAAAAAGAATAAATATGTAAATATTAATGTCAGTAATAATCTTACAAAGAACATTTATAGTGAAGGAAAAGGTGGTTGCTGAAACTTTGACTTTGCTCCACCATCACTGCGATTGCCAATGAATGCTGTAACATTTTATGAAGACATGCATGCGTCTACTAAGAGTTGGACAAAGATTTTATAAGCATAATGCCGGATGATGAACAACCAACTAAAAACATTTCTGACTGTCACTAACCTGGCCAAAATCCAACATAAGGCATTTTCACACAAAGATAGGTACAAACCAAAGTCTGCTAAACTTAGGAGCAATAAACAACTCAGAGCTGAGAAAAGCAACAACAGTTTCAAGCCAAACAAGATTCTAATGAGATTGTCTCCTAAATACTTGTCATCTGAATGATCCTGGAAAAAAAATTGTGTTAAATGCAAATAAGGGTTGAAACTGGATAGAGAGAGGTCTGAAGGAGACAGGCTGCATCCAGATCTAAGCTTTTATCAGATTTTGGATGTTTAAATTCAGATTTTCAGTTACTAGCCTGACTCCTTACTACTCAGTCATAATTTGCCTTTAAGAGGATGTTTTGGCCAATATCATACCGAATAGATTTGTAGAAATCAGTGAATATATAACAATTTACACCAGCTAAGGATCTGCTCCTTCATCTTTCAAAAGGACAGATTGCAGAAACCTAATTTACCACTCTTGATCACAGCCAGAAACATCTGACTGATGAAGCTGGAGATTCCCATGAGTATTCATGCCTCAGAAGGGAACTGGGATTACAAGTGAAATGTGTATCACTTGGTATCACTTGGCAATTTCAGGCAACTTACAGTGCATTACCACACTTCCCTGCAATTTGGTGCTTGGATGTCATAAATTACATTGACACACCATTAACGTAGGTAAGTAGAGTAAATAATTGATCTCTCCAGAGAAACGTTAAAACCCACTGTAATAACAGAGATCTGCAGCACATGTGAGCAAATCACTATTAGAAACATACATACCTCAGTTGTTTTTCTTTTTTCATACCTACAGCTAAGCCAAAATTACTTTCCTTTTAGTGTCTCACTTTTGGGCTGCTATTCTTGCACTAATCATAGAATCATAGAATAGTTTAGGTTGGAAAAGACCTTTAAGATCATCAAGTCCAACCATAAGGCGGACTACTTTACGCAGGACAGTAGGGAAATAGCACGACTGTAAATTCAAGTCTACTCCTCAACATAGATCCAGGTATAAAACAGTGTCACTGTGACCGCAGTGATGTGGCCCTGGCTGTGACAAAGACCCTACAGAGCTGCATGCAGAGCTCATGCAATGTGTTTGGGTCAAACACTCAGGGTTTTTTGGATGTTCTTATGCTGCCGTACCTCTGCCAAGAGCCATACGAATTACTTGGTTCTTCGTTCTCCACTTAAAACATTGCATGGATCAAGTTGGTTTTTTTTTTAAGCCAAGGGCAAGGTAAGATCAGATAGAGTAATAGCATCCCTGACTTCTGCAGACAAAGGTGGGTGTTGAAGGCTCAGAGGAACCAGCCTTGGAAGAGGGAAGGTGCAGAAAATGTAGCAACTGCAAAACGAACTTAAGTTGAGAGAGTGTTTTAAGCATGTCTAACACTGAAACCATTGAGGCACATGGGAGCAAATACTGATGTTTGTGACTGGTGAATACACAAGGTGTTAAAATAACACAATCAGTGCCGCCTCAATGTATTTACCTTGAACTCTAATAATGATTTGCAGGACTAAAAACCACAACTAGCTCAGCAAGTTGCTTCTAAGACGTATTTATTCTTCCTTGCTCTGTGGATAATGCATTCTCCTTCCGAAGAAAGAGGCACAGTAAAATCTCTTTTCCAGCATCTTACGTGATCATCATGAGAGGGAGGAAGGCAAAAAACGCCAGGAATTTCTGTGTAGAATTCAAAACCAAAATTACATCCAGAGTAACCAAGCATTTCTGGAGCTCCCATCCCTTAATTCCCGAGTTCTTGGAATCCGTTTTGGCATAAGCAGAAAGCTATGAGGTCACAAATAGGGAGCCAGACCTTTGGCCACTGTAAATTTGGGCAATTCCACTGAATTCCTATTAAATCGTGCAAGTTTACACCAGCTGAAGATTGATCCCCATATGCTTTGCTTTGCTTCCATATTTAGTTGCCCAACTCTGTTAAATATTGCTAATTAACAAAGAATCTATCTGATCTAGCACTAGCTAATGGAGAGAAAATTCTTCAGCATTTTCAAAGCATTTTTATTTTCTGTGTAATCCCAAGTACTGTGAGAACACACATAGATTTCCCTCATTTTTACAATATTACAGTACCATTGTGAAACAAAAATGCTGCATGAAAAAGACCCAGTTAGGACTAATTTTTAATAACAAAACTGCCAACAGGTCAGTTGGGCAGAGCATCACAAAAACTTTAGGAAATGAAAAGTGCGAGCTAGTTCTTGGCTTTGTTACCAACTACCTTGCTCAATGTCCTTCCATGAACTGTTTCACTCTTTGTTTTTTTTCTCTTCACACTTTGGTATATGTTTGTGTTCAATAAAGGACATGTCTGTCAATATGTAAATTCTTGAACAATTGTAAATTATGCAAGAAAATTTGAATCCTGATTCCTGCGGTTTGCAAGCATAGTTATTTTAATTCTTTTCTGCAATGTTTTTTGTTCAGTGTACTGCCCTCTTACAATGGGTTAAGCTGAGTTTCTGAATGATACAACGAACCAGTACTCATCATTGCTTTGTACCTGATTAGGGATCACTAGTATGCACTTAAATTCCATGGAAAATGTTGCTACAATATAAGAAATATTTTTTTCTAACTTACTGATCATCTCCATTGTTCCAGCACATGGAAGAAAAAATGGCATTGATGATTTAGAATACATTCACCTTTTAGAAAACCTAATTTGGCTGTGACTTTCTTTGTACGAAACACATCATTCACTGCTTCATTTGTAGCCAGAACTGTTTGAGATAACGGATCAATACGCCACAGATTTTAAAACTCACAAAACTCACATGCTCTCTGATAAAGGGTTATTATGAAGCAACCCACAGAAGCTAAAATTTGCTGAAGAGAAACAAGTAAGTGTAGAAATTAGTACTGTGTGAGGTATGGCAAACCAAAAATCATAGAAAATGATAAAGCAGCAAGTTGTTTTGAGTATTTGTGCTGGTTTTTGCTGGCATAGAGTTAATTTTCTTCACAGTAGCTAGCATGGGGCTATGTTTTGGATTTGTGCTGAAAACAGTGTTGATAACACAGGGATGTTTTAGTTCGAACCAAGGCCTTTTCTGCTCCTCACCCCACCCCACCAGCGAGGAGGCTGGGGGTGCACAAGGAGTGGGGAGGGGACACAGCTGGGACAGCTGACCCCAACTGGCCAAAGGGATATCCCATACCATATGACGTCATGCTCAGCCTATAATGCTGGGGGAAGAAGGAGGAAGGAGGGGACGTTCGGAGTGATGGTGTTTGTCTTCCCAAGTAACTGTTGCGTGTGATGGAGCCCTGCTGTCCTGGAGATGGCTGAACCCCTGCCTGCCGATGGAAAGTAGTGAATGAATCCCTTGTTTTGCTTTGCTTGCGTGCGCGGCTTTTGCTTTCCCTATTAAGTTGTCTTTATCTCAACTCAAAAAAGTTTTCTCGCTTTTACCCTTCTGATTCTCTCCCCTATCCTACCAGGGCTGTGTGGGGCTTAGTTGCTGGCTGGGGTTAAACCACAACACTATTCAAGAACAGGAGAGGAGAAGAGAAGGAAAGATAGAGAGAGGAAGAGCAGGAAAGCAAAAGAAAGTGACAGAAGGTGAGATAATTAATGAGACAGCAAGAAAAAGAAAGCAAGAAAGCAGGAAGTAATCCACCTCAAACATGCAAATAAAGAGATGAGCATGGGAATGCTAGGCACAAGCAGATTGACATTTTGGAAATTCTGACAGGTTTTATAGACTTATAATAGGATGTCATTCTTCATCAGATTAATTATATTGATCTGACAAGCAATGTAACTGAAGGTTTGAGGTAATAACATCAACAGAAAGAAAGACTGGCCACTGGAAGCTCAAAGTACAGTTTACATTTGTGGTTTTCATACCTTACTAAAAAATATGTTAGTGGCATATGCTGTTTAAAGAACAGAAAATATTTTAAAAACTGGGTTATTAAACCAGCTCTTAGACTCAACACAAGTGATGAAAGGTAGCCATGTGTTCAGATAGTCAAGGTATGAATCATTTCAGGGCTAGTAAGTCGTCCCAGATATTCATAAGCCATCTGTTAAGTGAAAGAGCATTTGGTGTACGCAGTGCTAATAATTCTTACATTTAATAATTATACTCAGCATGACACATCATTGGGAACAGCAAAAAAGTACTTTTGGATACCCACAAAACTGTCATACAAGATTTTAAATGTAGTAGGCGATGGGATGTTTGAGTGGGCAGTGATAAGCAAGAGCAGCTTTGCACGTAAAGGGTCCTGCTTTGAGAACATGCCTATTTTATTTTCTCACAAATTTTGAATATTAATCTTATCAGCGAGGTTGTATGTTTTCTTTGGAGCTGGTCAAAAGATTCTCAGAAATGAAAGTCTAAGAGAAAAGCAGAATGCATAGAATGCTAATATTCTAACAGGCTCAGTGGGTTTTGACTCCAGATTAATGTATTCCGGTTTTCTCATATCATATTCCATTATAAATTCTAGTGGACAAATTCCAGATCAGCAATCCTCAGCCTTGACTGGTCCATGGCAACAATACTGAGCAAATAATATCCCGATGGCAACATTCTCTGCCCCTGCCTTGACCACAGAAGAAATAGTGTCATCTTTATCCTTAATTTCCTGAAGTACTTCAAAGAAGTTTGACAATCCTCTGAACAGTCTATTGTGTCTGAACTATGGCAGCAGCCTGTTTCCTTACATGATCTATAATTAAGAACTACTCCAGTTAACCTATTCATGCCATTAGTGCAATAAGGGTACAAATTGTAGTATTAAATTTAATACTTCGGGGCTTCGAATATATCAATTAGGGTCATGATGTTAGTGGAAGTTTACGTTACTGTAAAGTGTAATTTCTTAAAGACAGAAAAGAAAGGACACCATCTCATGAAGGAATATGTCTTCTGAGTCCAGGCTGCAATCATGTGCCTATTTGGTAGACATCCGATGACACGGCTTCCAACCATGGTACGGCATTGCATTCCCAGACAAAGTGACTCTATTAGTAAGAGACTGGCAGCTCACAAAGAGATCCAGGTAAACCATTGCAGCAGGACAGGAAAATTGTTTCTCTCTTTGAATGATACAACCAGTTGAAGGTATGGCAAAAAACAAATGAACATTTGCTATAATGTTGGCTTCAATAAACATTTCTATATCTTTCATGGTACAGCTACCTGGTGCTCATGAATTCAGAAAGAACTAGATAAATTGTTTATTAACATGTAAATAAATATGCACAGATCAGAAGGATGATGTTTTTCATCTTTTCAAATTGTAACAAAAAACAATGTGATGAATTGTATGTAAACTGCTTAGTTTATGGAACAAAATGGTGACCTAACCCTACTGAAAACCAGAAGCACAAAGTCTAATAAATTCAAGCATTGCAATCACTGTTTTCACGTGTCAGAGTGAAGTGTTTTTGTTATGTGTTTAAATCTACTAGACATAACCTAAGCATGTGACTTCTTAAACTGATCATTCAGTTCATATTTACCCAACACTAACCACCACCACCTCTCTCTTTATATTTACTTTCTTTCTTCTGCTATGTTGCAATACGTTTTTGTCTTATCATATTTCTGGGAAACCTGAAAAGCCTTTAGGGAAGCCAAATAAAAAAAGCTTGAGTTGTATGGATCCAGTACTTGCGATACTGTACTTGTATAGTCAGATGTAGAGTATAAAACCTTAGCAACCTAACATTTTTTCCTTTCCATGACAAAATAAATTGGTTGTTTCTCAAAATGATTTCTTCTGAATTCAGGAAAACTCAGAATATCCAAAGATGCAGTAAACTTTTCACCACAGACTAACTTAGCTAAACAGGCAGCTTTAAATTCCTCCCTCCCTTTCCCACCTCTTCTCAGGAGTGCAAATAGAAGGCTCAGGAATAAATATTAGAAAACGGAAACTTTCAGCTGTAAGTCACTATTCACATCTCGATGAGGCCAGGGGTAAGGCACTCATTTCTGAAAAATGTTTGCAGTCCCTTGTGATCTCCTGAAGCTAGTGGATCTCAAGCAGTTCATGCCAGTGAAGATCTGTGACTTTAGAAATCCTGTTCTCAGTTCCTTTTTTGCCCACTGCACCCCCAAAGCCACTTCCCTGAGGAGTCCCACTGCTGAGAGTCTTAAGACTGAGGACTAAGACTAAATACAAAGAGGGAGTTGTCCTCAGAGGAAGTACTCCTTTATTAGAGCTTGTGGTAGCCAGCCATAGGGAAGCCATAAAGACCACACTTCTGTCTTTGCCATACCCACATAGCGAATGAAGACCACTTAGTTTCCATTTCAATCCAGTGGAGTCGTTCTTAAGTGTTATGTTATGATATGGGGATAAGATGATGGTGGAGAAGGCAAGACATTGGTGAGGGAAGGCTAGATGTAGTTATAGCTACCATTTTGTGCTTGGAGAGCTGGAGCGTGGAAATAACATTTCGTCCAGCCTGTGCTGACTTATGTTTTTCAGTGGAAGAGAAACCAGTGTTTCCATTTCTGACATCTGTATCCCTACCCTTTTGATCTTAACAAGGAGTTGTAATTTCACAAGATCAAAATCTATCTAGGCAAGAACAAAAACAACTGGCCACATCGTTTTGGGTATTTTATGAATTGAGACTGGAAATTAAATCAGACTAAGTGCAATAAAACCAAAATGTACTTTGACTTTCATCCTAACACAGGAAGGATTTAGGTTTAATTTGGTTCAGGTGTGAAAGTTCAGATTTTTGCTTACTTTTCTGCTTTTTATAGCTGCTGTACACAGTAGCAAGATGCTGTATTTGTGAAATCCTGTAACTCACCAGAATGGTGTTACAAATACCTCTAAAATGTTATCATTTAATACCAGTTTCAGTTTAATGCAACATTCATTATATTAAATTTAGTTTGCTATTTTTAGAATTTATGCTTTTTAATTTAATCAATTGGGTTTTTAGAGAGGACAAGGTTCAGAAATATAAATGTTTTATTTATTAGACATGCTGTAAAAACAAGAAAAATGAGAAAAATAACTTTGATAAGTACTGTGTTGAGAGAAAGATGAAGAGGAAAATCATATACAAGAGGAAAAGTTGCATTTATGTGAAATGTACTCATTTAACAATTTAGCCCAGAATGTTTTCACTGGTTTTTGACAGTAATATTCGGCTGTTAGATACTAACTCCTATACTGATGAACAGTGGTCAGAATACAACTCTCTCAGTTTGGACTCCTAACCTAAAAGTTATATATCAGTTTCTCCCTCAACAAACATCAGTTTAAATGCACATACATGTGCAGAGTGTTTGGAGCAGATTGGTGCCTCCCAGCTTGATGTTCTCTCTATTCAGTAGGTGGTGTAACTGTGTCCGCTCCCGGGATGGTTTTTTCCCTATTCCATGGTATTTGAACTGTCCTTCCTAGTGGCACAGTTTCATGGAAGGAGTGGGGAATACTTCTTTAGAGCATTGCACTATGACTAAGCAGTTGGCTTATTGTTTGAAAATGAAGATTTGAATCTCTTGGGTCTGGAAAGGGAACCAAATTACTGTCTGCCTAGAAGCACTAAGGTATTGTTTAAAGAAAGCCACCTCGCACCTCTCCTCTCCTTGTGCTTTGGATTCCAGGCATTAAGAGTCTGGCAGCTGGAAGGCTTTCAGACTCCCCTACATTTTGCACTTCATTAGATACTAGGTGCTTGCTGGAGAAATATGCTATACAAAGGCATTAAATGTCCCATCATGCACTATACAAATTGGCATTAATATTTTCTAAGCCTAGACCTCCAGTTGGAATGAACTTTTACAATATCACAGCACATATTGTTAAATACCTTCTCATTTTGCTTATAGAACGTAGATTTAATGAGGATTTGAACTGTGATCTTTTAATGTGATCACTTAGTTCATTAAAACGCTATATCACCTACACAAATCTCTTGTTCGTGAAGTTCATTGAAGTGAATCACAGCACAGCACACATGCGTAACTGCAAAGTAATACAGAGTTTTCCTACATCTCTGTGGTGCAGTCCCCATCGGGTTCTCACACTGAGGGCTTTTCAGAGACTGCTGTTCTGAAATAATAATGAGAAAGCCCATTAAAAAGATCCATTTTTATTTTTAAAGAATGGAACTCGTTTTATGGTGAGCCATCACACTACAGCATATGAAGTTTATCATTCTGCTCTAAAGTTCCTGTTCATCCAACATTGCAAACAAACACAAAAATTATTGCATTTGGTCAAAGTTCGGCATGCTGAGATTTTTCTATTGGCTAAAAGAAGAGGACAGAGAGAATGAAAGGATGGGAAAACAGACATCACACGATAAAGAGAGAAAACATATAAAATGGAACTTGAAACTGCTCTACTAGTCCCTTCCAGGGCTGTCCAGGAATAGACCATGGTTTTTACAACAGTTGAGCATTTGAAAACAGCTAGTTCTACAATTCTACAAGGATTTTCAATATGGCTTTTCCTTTTCAATTTTTTTGTTATTTTCAGTTGGCTCTTTAGAATTTCTGGTTGTCCCATTAATTCTACGGTTGCTAAATGGAGGACGAGCATCCTAAGCACATAACGGGGGCAGGACACTTTGAAGTTTATTATTCATATGCACAAATAAACCTGACATTGCAAGTATTAAGGATTAAGAATTTTTTCATCCAATTTTCGGAATCTTTGTTGTCAGGGTCAGATGCCTGCTTTAAACCACATCCCACCCCAGTGCTGCTGGGAAAAAGCCTAAAGGCAAATAATTACTAAATTCCTCATCCCTGCTTCTCCCTTTCTGCAGGAAGGAAGCCAGGGCTGATGAGCTGCAGGGGACCCATGGGATCTCCCAGACAAATTGCTGCGAGATGAACATTCAGCCAAATATTTGGACGACAATGAAGGTGGGCTGCAAAGCACCTTTGGAGTCTAGAAGAAAGGTCCCAGAGTTAATGCTTATTGCTTGACTGAGTAACTTGTAATAAATTACTTCAGCTTCCATTAAGATTCAATTACTTGACTGAAAATTATCCATATATTTTCCTATTTTAATTTTTGGGGAAGAATATTTTCTTCTGTTAATAGGAAATCCATAGAAATTTTTCTTTATTTTTTTCTTTCCAATCAGAAAGTCAGTATTTATTCCCCTTTAAAATAATAAAATAATTTTTGACTGAAAATAGAAGAAGTTTAGTGACAATGCTCCTTGAGTTCTAGCAAAGGCTAGACAATTTTTGGCAAAAAAATATTGACATTTAAATGAAAAAAATATGTACAGATACAAAATACATACACATACAGAAGGGTGATTCTTTCTGTAATAACCTTTCTTTACCCCTTGTATTTTCAAGCTAAATCTAACTTAATTCAGTACTTATAACGCATGCTTTCCTCCTTGACTATATAACACTTGGCAAAGGCCTGAAGTGCCCAGGGGTAGATTAGTGTGCAGAGTGAAAAGAGATTGTACAGGATAAATGCAGTTCATCATATGGCTGTCCAATTTATCACCCAGACATGACCAAGTATGGAGGGTGTATAAATTATATTAACCTAATCAAAATCCCTGTATCGAAAATAATTGAACAAGAGAGCTTCTCTTTACGAATATATGATTCAGCCATGAAAGCCATACTCTGATACTTTATAGCAGCTGAGTAGCGGCTCATGGTTGTCACCCTAACACGTGAGGTAAGGCACCACTCTGGGTGATTAAATATGACAGAATCCTTCCTGGAGAAGTATCAGCTTGTATAAGCTCTTCAAGAAAGTGCTGAATATGTTTACCTGGACAGTGTCAAGTTATGCTGCACTGTTATTATAAAATTGACAAGTAAAGTGCTGAAGGTAAACAGCAGTGGATAATGTAAAGGGGCAGGGAAAACCACAGTCAACAAGACATGAGGAAAAAAGGAAAGGATTTTGGTGCAGAGTTCTTCTTACGCTAAGTCTCTTTAATGTACACAGCTGGAGAAAAAAAAAATTTTTTTTATCATAGGATTGTTATAGACATTTCCCTAAGTCAGAGTGCAGTGAAAGAAGCATTTTTAGATCTGATAATCAGAGGTAGAGAGAATGCAATAACAGAAGAAGGTAAGTCCCAGAAAAATGACTTTTACAAAGAGAGTCAGGGTCCTGAACTTTGGGACCCTGCAAGTAGCAGTTTCTGATTAAGCTGAGCTGGGAGCCTTTGGGAGAAATAAAGGAAAAACTAATTTTTTCAAAATAGCTTGAATAATAATAAATTTTTAAAACCATTTATCCTGAAATAAATGACTAATTTATTCCCAGAATTCGTCATCATTTCTGAATAATATACGTGATGAAGTGTGAGAATGATGCTTGATTAAATGAGGTCCCTGGAGTGCATCAGAGGAGATTTAGTCTGGAAAACAGCATCTGCTGTCTCTTTCTTTCCTTCTCTCAATGCTGTGTTGTTTCCACATTTTACAGCATATTACCCTCCTTCATTTTTAACAGAATGGGACAATATTTGTTCAGATTTTTCTGTGGTGGCCATACAATGGGTCTTTCAGTGTGAGGGTCTGAAAAATATTGCTGAATACTTATTTATTTTTCCTGGCTGGAATAGTAATTACCTTCTCTTAGTCAGTCACAGGTTATACAAATCTAAGTCATTATCTGATATAATCACGCCAGTAAATTTAATTCAACTGGCTTCTTCCCAGACTGTTTTTTTTCCATATTTCTGTTTGTACCAACGTGTCCGACACTGAGGATCATGCCTTCAGTATAGCAGTAATGAGAGCTAAACAGATATGTCGATGATCAACAGTTGGAGATGTTACCACTTTTCTCCTTTGCCATTGCATCCAGTTTTATAATGATGAAATGCATATGCATTGTCTGACACGGCTGTGTTGTACCTATCTAGTCTTACCCAGTTCTAGAAGCTGAGCCCCTTGGTTGGAATAGCCAGCTGGATTGGAAGGCCGGCTGAAAGTCCAAGTTATTGGGAGTTCAGATGCAAACACCCATGGTGAATTTTGAACCACAGAAATAAAACAAGTTAGGAGATCCTATTAGTCCCACTACTGCTGGTATTTGGGAAGATAAGGTTGTAGAAGAAATACTGAATAATCACAAGAATGAGGGAAAGTCAACGGTGCAATCACATCTCATATTCAATGGGTATTTTTCAACTTTTAAATTGCTATGTTCTACTCCGTGATCTGCTTTGCTCTTCTGGACTGTTAGTGGGACTATTCGTGCTTAGTCCCCTCGCTAGGCTCTTGTTCTTCTACCATCATCTAATGCCATCCCCTCATAGACCTACTGAAAATATGTCTTTCGCAGTGTACCTCAAAATAATTTAACTGGGGAAGAAACGACTTGAAAATAACTGGTAAGGCCATCCTTAATATTACATGCTTTGTGTCTGGTGTAATCAGTGAAGATATGGAACAACCTCTCCTGGTTTTTTTTTCCTCTTTTTCCTTCTGACACAACTCCAAAGCAACCCACTGAAGTGAAACCAGAAAAAGCAGCAGAGACATGCCAGACATTCTGTCTATTCAGAATTGCCTAAATCTTTCCCTCAGACTCGCTGCTTGAAAGTAGTTATTCAAATGACCCAAATGAAAATTAGGACCAGGCTTCTCCATATCCTTTCGTGCAGCAAAGACACCTGTGCATAGCCTGCCCAGAACATCGGAGTGATACTGCCATATCTGGCATCCAGAGCCATATCTTGCCTTTCTGGTAACCAGGCTCAACTGCCTGATAGTAATGTTCAACGATTTACAAAAAGCAGCAAACAAGGGCATTGTAGCAAAGTGCACAGTAGTAAATATTGTGCCAGAATCTGGGTGCCACAGAAGAAAGGGACAGACTTAAAAAAAAAACTGGTGAATTGGACTTTGGACAGTCCTCAGATCTCCTCTAAAACATACAAGCCTGGCACTAGCCTTCAGCAGTGTCCCAGCCCACTATCTGAACAGGATTTTCATCCCACCTTCTCTTGCTGTACTTACACCATCTGCTTGCAAGTCATAGCACTATGGGAACATTCAGTACCTGTGATACCAGTAGCTTGGATAAAAAAAATCCCATTGTAACAGTGTACTTATTCAGCATCAGAAATAAATGCCAAAAGATGACTGATATGTAGGTGGTCAGATGCTTGTCCACAAATAGCTTTGCATTAATAATGGGCCCAGTGGGTGGTTTTGGTTTGTTTTTTTGTTTTTTAATTGAAAGTAAAACTGTTCAAACACTTACAGTATGCATTGCTTCTTCATTAGCATGCATTTTCTCCATTTGATTAGAAAGACAACCATTTTTACAAGAAGATGTTATGCCAATATTAACTAGCAACAAAGATAATATCAAAGATAAAACTGCCATCAAGTTATTACAAGGCTGTAATTTGCTTGAACATTTTTATGAAATTATAAAATTGGATATCATATCTATATCTGATTATGAACAGCAACATATCCCTGTGAGTTAATAATTACAGTCTTGTTTTTACTTGTTGACAGTCTATGACTAATTGCTGTCTGAAGAGAATTTAAACAGATCAATTCAAAATCAACCATCTAAAGAAAAGTAACATGCTTAACATGTATTTACTTGGGACTGCAAAGTTTCTGTACTTTATTTGGATATCTCTATTATATGGTAACTCCTTAAGAGAATAAAACCAAAGTGCATTATCTGAAAAGAGATAATTTACTAATTGCTAAATCTTTTAATTCTTTGGGTTTTGTAATGCTGCTGTTAATTTCCCTGTATTTAGAGTAAACCAGAGACTACAAGGATTTCTGATTTCCAAACTTAGATCTTCCACTATCTAGCCATGAGCAACAAATTGCTGACAACCAGACTCTGCCACAGTGACAGTCTGTTTCCTAAAACTTTGGATGACCTCTGCTCTGGTCCCATGGACTGAGTATCTTTTAGGGCTGGAGTGCATTAAGCGTTCTCTTAGGGTGTATTTTCCAGTTTTGTTTCAGCTGAAAGGAATCCTCTGGGAGTGTTCTGTAATGTGGACCTGGGAACAGTAAGTGGGGATGATGCAGAGATTTGCTTCAAAAGCATGACCATTATCCACATTAAGTCAGAAATGCCCTCATAGTGTTGCACTGTTGTTTAGGAGCAGTAATACTAAAGCCTGACTGGTTAGTTGGGTAAACAGGCATGACAGAATGTTATCTTAAACCTTTTATCATCCAGCTTTCAGAAAGGATATCTCTATTTACAGAATAGGGACCTTTATCACATCAGAAAGTTTTTATTATTTTTATCTGCAATGTCATTTGAAATTCAGGCTTGTGCATGCTCTTTAACAAGCAGGCATCAGCACTGCTTGTAGGAGTCCCAAATATTGTGTGAAAGATAAAGCAAGGCTACACAAATTTTTTTTTCCTCCTATCAACTTCTTTTTCTTTATTAAAATGCCAAGTCTGATTACTTTTAAGTATAATATTTGAACTGTAGCTAATGGCTGAGATATAATAAGCAAGCATACTACTCACCTCACTTTGGAGAAATTTGGTTCTGCCTGAAAAGCATTAAGAGATTCCCTGCTTGATAGTGTACATCATCTGGTGAGAAAACTGTGTTCTCTTTTAAATTTATCCAGGGTTTTAGGCTCTGTACCAAAGTTGAGGAAAATACTAATCGTCACTTACTGTTGCATTGCTGTTTGTGGTTGCAAAATAAGACTCAGATATAAGTGATCTAATGCAGAACCAATAAATACATATATACATTCACACAGTAAAAGCGGTACAGTAAAATATAGTTATTTTTGTGTTATTCTTCATTTTGATTAAAAATTCTAGAATCAAAGAACTTTAGAAGTAAGGCCCCCAACAGGATCCTGGGCTGCATTCAGAAGAGTACTGCCTGAAGGTCAAGGGAGGTGAGCCTTCCCCTCAACTCTGCACTGCTGAGACACACCTGGAGTGCTGCACCCAGTTATCAGCTCCCCAGGACGAGAGAGACAAGGACATGCTGGAGCAAGTCCAGCAAAAGGCTGCAAAGATGCTGAAGTGACTGAAGCATCTGAGACATGAGGAAAGGCTGAGAGACATGAGGAAAGGCTGAGAGACATGAGGAAAGGCTGAGAGACATGAGGAAAGGCTGAGAGACATGAGGAAAGGCTGAGAGACATGAGGAAAGGCTGAGAGACATGAGGAAAGGCTGAGAGACATGGGACTGATCAGCCTGGAGAAGAAAAGGCTCGGGGGAATCTCAGTGTGCATAAATACTGGCAAGAGTAAAGAAAATAGGCACAAACCGAAATATTTAAAATTCCGTTTCAAAGAAGAAAGAAAAAAAACAAATCATTTTTACTGTGAGGGTGGTCAAGCTTACCCAGAGAGGTTGTGGAGATTCCATCCTTGGAGATATTCAAAACCCAGCTGGACATGGTCCTGGGTAACCCCTACTCTAGCTGACCCTGCTCTGAGCAGGGGGTTGGACTAGCTCATCTCCAAAGATTCCTTGTATTCTAAGAATACTTTAAATAGTAATATCAGATTAATATCTTTGAGTTTCTGAAGCAGATTTATTTTTAAAATTTCATCAGGAAACATTAAATATATTTAAATAAATATCTAGTCTCTTCAAATTAACAATAAGGGCTTAATATAAAGGGAGATTGGAAAGGTTTTAGTAAATTAGTGTGTGAAGTGACAGGTTAATTGCTCTGCGGATCATTAAGCAACACATTTATTTGGCAACAAATAATTTAACCCATGAATTCAGCCTGTTAACAGGAAAAAAGAAAATCTTTTTTAGGCATTTGCTCATATTTTGGTGAATAAATTTAGTTAGTGAACTTTTCCACAAGCAGTTTGCGTTCAGCTTTCAGTCAATATTATTTGCAACTGAAGCAAGCAATGGGTCTCTGCAACTGCATTTTAACTGCTTCTTAAGAGGACTGCAATCTCAGCTGTTTTCTGTTGTGGGGTGGCAAGTTTTCGTGTTTGGGGGGGGGAAGGGGTTGGTGTTTTGGGGTTTGTTTGTTTGTTTGTTTCTCCCCTGCTCTCTGTAGGTAGGCCGAAGAGCTAAGAAGAGAAAGCAGCTGAAGAAGTGCCTTAAAAGTAAATCTGGAAAACAGTGCAAACAATTCTCCTCTAATGAAGAAGGATTCTTGGGAACACAGAATTGAAAAAGGCTACAAACCTGACCAACATTCAGCCCCCAATATTATTCATATTTTTCCACATTTTTAAAAGATATTAATCTGATTCTATCCATATTTAATGCGCATGAAAGTAATGGAGATAAATGCGTGCCATTATTAGTAGACACTATTTCAGTTCATTTATTCTCTTTCCCATTACTTCTACTGAAAGCATAAGAAAATAGAAATAAGCATTCATCTTTAAGAGAGAAAAAAAAAATAACTGAGACATGTACAGGCAAAATTCAGTCTTAGGCAGACCGATCTTTCAGAAGGCCTCTGATTAAACTGTGAAAGAAACACCGACCACACAAAGTACAGCTTTGGTATGAGGTCAGCGGGTCGCATGAAAGGCAGGGAAGGTGTCTTCCAGGCCCTGTGTGGTGCAACAGTTTCTCTTTCCCATACTTGGTAAATGGGAGCCAAGGAATACAAGGAAAATTCATGACTATGCTGGAAACACATTAATTTCAAGTCCCAAAGCAGACAGCTAGACTATCTGCCAAAGATCTCTTATTCTCTCTTCCTAAGAAATCTTCATAAATCTTACCAGATTTCTTAGAACACACAAAGGCCAAACATACAGTAACTTTTAAAGAAAAGAATATGGAAAATTTCAGGTGCTTTAACGTCACTGGCAAGGCTAACGATGCTACTTATTCCACTGAGAAGTGTTGTTTTTTAGAAATTTAAAAAATTTAAGTAAGCCATTAACAGAAAATTATTTGCTCCCCACATATACATAATTCCCACTGATTTCAATAAATAAATATTGATTTTTGTTTGGGTATCTATTGAGATTAATTGAGTCAAGAACTAAGTATTGACCAAAACAAAGAGGAGGTCAATACTTAAATTGAAGGAAAATGTATCTTCATCGTCACTGAAAACATGAAGCCAGTAGGCCAAATATTTGCCCTGATTTGTTTATCCTTTGTAACTCCTGGAGATTCCACTGGTGTAACCAAGCATTAAAAAAAAAAAAAATTATCTAGTATATATAACTCACAGTGATTAGCTGAAATGAATTCTCTCTATTTTGGCTGTGTCAAGGGGAGAAAAGGCTATTAAATTCATCCTACCACCACCATAAGACTCAGCAGTTGGGATTAACTGTTCTCCAAAGGTACTGCAAGTTTTCGTTTTTTGCTGGTGTCAATACATTATGGAGTATGAGAGCCACCCTAGGGCAACATACAATCTCAGTGTTCTTAAGAAATACTCTGCAAATTCTACAAATGAGAAAAACCATTTAAGGAATAAAATAAAGACATGTTCCCCTTCTATGTAGTCTTTTCCAGTGGAGCATGTTGTTGAAGATATTATATATGATTAAGTCTCCGACAGATACATCGTGTAAGATGGACCGGATGACCTCTAGATATCCCTTCCAACCTATGTTGTTCTACAATTCTATAGAGAAAGGATGGCATGACAAAAATCCCGTATTGTTACATGCTTGTAAGCAGTGTCCAATAAATAAGTACTCATTCCAGTGGCTCTATGACAAGAATAGTTATTTTAAAATCAGAACCAAGGCTGTAATAGTTCTATTCTTAATTTTTTCTTTTGCATAATTGTAACTTCAAATTCTTCCTGTATTTAAAACCTTTTCTAGTTAGGAACAGAAGTCTTTCACTTGGTGTAGAACAAACACTGTGCTTACTGATATTTGAGTCATTATTTTCCTTGCAATTTAACCTGACCTAAATATGTAGTCTACAATGACAAACATATTATAAATGAGCAATAGGTGACATTTTTATCATATCTTATATGAAACATTTTATCATAATCTGTTCTGGGTATTATATAAATTAAATATGCATTCATCTAGCATATTGCACTGGAAAAACCTCATACGGTGTGTTTAAAATGCAACCTTTAACATATTAATATGTCTAAAATACATTTCCCAAGGAGAAAGTCTTTGAAAAGAAGTAGACATTGCATAGCGGGGGAAAACCACTACATTTTTTTGGAAAAATTTTAATTTATTTCATTAGGAAGGAAAATGTTCATATGCTGTTAGAATGCTGTTTCACTGGAAAAAGTATGTCTTTTAATGAAAACACTAATAAAATAGGGAGAACTGCTAATTTATACAGAACAGAGAAGATTTAACACCTGGCTTTTGAATACATGATTTGATTGTGGTCTTAGTATGAAAGCAAGGATCTCTCATGCAAAGGATTCAATTTCAGATAACAGCTTTTATCTTTATTTTCAACCTCGTGTGATGAGGAAGCAACATGTCAGCTTCTTTGTTTTAATATTCCCATTATGCTTGTGGGCGGTAGTCCTACTGACTTGAGCAAAGCCTGCTACAACACTATTTCTGAGGAGAAAAAGCCCAGTAAGAAAAAGGGATCTAAACAATCTCATGCCTTACCTCTTCAAAAATCTCATCTTCTGAGCTATTTCTTTTTTCTTTTTTTCACTAAAAAAATCCCTTACATATTTCATTTGGATTGTGGTTAGCCTTCCATCTATGTCACTTTTTTGGGGAAGGGGAAAATAACTGTAGAGACTGACATTTTAATTTCTATCTGTCAAGAATGAAATATCTGAACGAGCACACACTCTAACAGGGCAGGGAAAACTTGACTGAGATCTTCACACTAGATTCAGGTGAGGAAAGAGGAATTAGAAGAAGTCTCTAATGATCCACACTGAGGAAAAACTGTATTTTACTTAGTTTGGATGGGCATCTTATTTTTGCATAAAATTAGTAAGTTCAAAAGTGTAAGTGAGAACAAAATAAATTATTTCTGTGCTACTTAATGCTGATTATGCCAGAATCAAGGCAGGTTTTCCCAATATCAGCTAAACTTTTATTTCTCCATAGATCTCTCATATCTCTCCTCAAAAGTACTACAAAAATGCATGTTTATTCATAAAGTCGAGCTATAAGTCAAGGAGACACATCTTGCTGTTTTTACATGGAGTCAGAAGGTGTATTTAGATTGGAATTCAACTATCCAGAACCTCTGTCTCTTTTACGACTATAGAGAAAGAATGAGGATATTAACTTCTATATGCTAGTATCATCTTTTATGAACACTTGTATCTCTTTGGGCATTTGTTGACCTCTTAATAAAATGTTGAATATTTATCATAAATACTTTGGTAATAAAAGCAGGATGGATAAAAATAAAAACATGATTTCTTTTTTCATAAAAACTGAAAAGAACAAAAAACTACCATTGCCCTTTCTAGAAATGGATTCGGTAAAATGTGGAGGAAAAAAAAGGTGACAAATGTTTGCTAGGAAGTGCTAAGAAACTAGCAAGGGAATTTGAGTGTTGGAAGTAAAAATTATCTAGTCATTCAGCAGCAATACATGAAAGAAGGGCACTACAACACAGTAATTGGTCTTAAAAGCCTATCTGCATTCAGAGTATTCAGTCCAGCTTAAAAAAACCTAAGAACTCTAGATTTTCAGATTTACATAATTAATCCAAATTATGCCTATCATTGTGATTAAGTATTATGATTTAAAAAAAAAAACTCAAAAACTATTGCTGTGTGTCATGAAAGAACTATCTGTGAGCCAATAACTAGCTCCAAATGTTCTAGCTCTAAGTCTGACATAGTTCCAAAGGTATTTCATGATCAGGTGTGACCAGTAAAAAAAACCTGTGCATAGAGAGACTGGACTAAGATATTATAAATGTGTTTTATGTATTTCATTTACAGGTGAACACCATATGAAACAGTTTTAAAAGAACTAGGATTACCAGTGCCAGCAACAAGTGGATGAGAAATGACTGATGGCAGGGATATTCAGGAAAGTCTCATTTTGATACATCTGTTCTACAACAAATGTTTTCTATAAAATTTGGCAATGGAAAGTAATTCTTAAACATGGTAATAGTTGATGTTTTGATTCCTCACGATCTGTGTAACAAGCTAGTGCATTGAGATAATGTACTAGGAACAATAAAAACTAATTGTAAATGCTATGAAAACAACCCTTCCTCACCTTAAGTCTGCAGATTTCTAGGGCGTATGATAATCAGTGCTTTTTAAAGAAAAGTGATTGAAATTTTGATTCTTTGCGGATAACGAAGAAGTACTCATGTCAATTATTTCTGGAAGAGTTAGTAATGACAATAGGCAAGCAATATAATCATGAATCCATTGCTGTATATCCTTGCATAAAATCATGTTACCTATTGTACATTTGTAAATGTCAAGTGCAGTCTGCCCCAGATGTATTTCAACACTGGGATAGGAGAGATTTTGTATTAGTTTATTGGAAAAGTTTAGTGATTTGGTTAAGAAACTCAGTTAAGCTGCAAATTTAGTGATTTGATGGAGAAGTTGCTTATTCATGTAGACATGAATAGACAGGCAGACAAATAGTTATTCCTCCAAAATGAAATGTTTCCAAATCCTTGCTAAATTGTATTTCTGATTACCAGAGGAGAGAAAGGAGTTATCATGGGCATTGCTCCAGCTCTGCCATCATAAAGTTGATTCTAACTGAATGGGTGTGGAAGTGAATAGTCCAGGCCTCATACTGTAACTGGCAGAAGTGCCAAAAGAAAATTCCCTCCACCAAGGGCCACCAGACTTAAGTACTTTATTTCTCTACACTGGCAGAGAAATTGGCAGAGCTCCACTGGTCTCTGTTTCTAGCGAAGTGTAATTTCAACACACTGGATGGATAAGTTTCTGTATAAAACTCTCTTCTATGAAATAGCCTTAAAGACAAGAGTTATATTTCTTTGAAGAATATGAGTAACTCGAACTATTTTTCTAAATTAAACAGAGCTTTTCAATTTTTGTGATCCTTTTGTTAAAATAAAAAAAAACCCCACACTTCACAAAAATGGATAAACTGCAATTCCAGATACTACATTAAGGGATTTAAGATCTTCAACTCAAGCTTATCAACTCATCACTCATTTACTCCTTGATAATTACTCCAATAACTTTGATCAGGATGGTAATTTCCCTAAAATATTACAAGGTGCTTAGCCAGGTAATCAGTTGCATCACTTGTAGGGTAACTGCTGCAAGTTATCCAAGAGAGCAGAATTTTGTTATTATTGCTGCAAACAGCTGCACAGTTTGGCAGAAGAGCTACACAGTGACCTTCAAACAAATTCACAAATAAAGCTTCATAAAGCAATTAGCATCCTCAAGTGATTAAAATACTATCCTGGTCTGTGAAACTTCATGTAGGTCTCTGCCAACTCCTGGCCTCAAATGGCAACTGTGGCTCAAGGTAGGAAATCATCAAGTCTGAAGTGACAGATGTTGACTAAAGGTAACTTAGTAGTAGTCTACCTTCTCTACAGTCATTGACAGAGATGTTCCTTAAACAGAAATTAAGAGCAGGAACCTAATTTAGTTGTTCTGATTAGTCTTGCACAGGAGTACATCCTGAAGGAGGTTAGATTCCCTAGGTTAGAGTAGATTTTCCAAATATCTCGCTTTAGTGCGTCTCACCATTTCATTTCCAACAGCAGGGCAATCATAAATAAACAAACAGATTTAGTCATATTCTCTAGGTTCAAAGTACAGTTTTATCATGTATATAATTCCAGAAAATATGATACATCAAAAATTACCAAGGTAAAGTCACATTGACAAAATAATCACTGGTATAATTCCATCAAGCTCAGAAGATATGAACCATATATTTTCCCCTATTAGTACTTAAGTCATTCAAAATCATTGGCAAAATTGCATGTACAACTCAGTCTATACAAATCTCCATTAATATACACCTCAATCAAGAGGGTAATTATACAAAAAGGACTGTCAGGGTGGAGTTTCAGCATTCCTCGAAAGGAAGGACTTGTTTTCCTTAGGTTGAAAGTATCCATGGAGCCACTATATTAAAGTTTATGGAATTACACCAGAAATTAATATGGTCTTCAGTGTTCGGAGCGTAAACAATGGCATTATTAGTGTGTTCAGACCTCTCTGGTCCTAATGAACTGATCAGATTATTCTATTCACAGGCTTCACAATGATGAGGATCATTATGTACTGTCAAAAGATTCAGCACATAACATTCATAACACTGAAGCTTTTCTTAAGTATCCTAATGTTAAAGGCTGATAAATTAAGCAGCCTCGGAATTCTCATTAAGTATGTCAAGCTGAATTGCTGTGTGTTTTGCCTTAGCTAATGGGTTGGGTGACCAACAGCAATTCAAAACTGAGGGTATAATAAGATCATCTTATTAAGGTAGCTGAATGAGTGTTTAGAAAGGTGCCAAGCAGCAAAAAGCTATTGAAGTTTGAAGTGGGCTGCTCCATATTATAGAATGTAAATACTTCTAAAAGAATGTTTCTTTCATCTACTTATAAAGAGACAGACACAAGCAAGTGAGAAAAATATATTTCCAATGACTAATGCAAAAATGAAGTTAATTCTTTCTTGATTATGGCCAAGTGTGGTTCACACTGCTTGTCTTCTACTGGTTTCAGGCACTGAACCCAGGCCCAAAAACTCCCATTACCGATTTGTCCTTCCAGGTAAATGTTAAACATCACCATGTATCACCTGTATTTCCCTTCTTTTTCAAGCAAAGCCTCTCATCCTTCACGTCTGCTGTTAATGTTTTCCCTTAATTTTTTTTTTTTCTTTTGAAAAGAACTTTGTGGTTCACAAGTCCTATCTCCATACACAACGGAAGCAATGACAATACCAAAGATATAGAAACAGCCATAACAGCGTTATTGCTCGCTGGTCTCCTTACAAAAGGCCTAGACCACTTTCCAGCCCTGCTAAGCCTCCTCTGAGATATCCAGTGCGGGTTTATTAAGAACAGTTAAGAGACTGATGACTGATCTTTAACCCTCACTGTTAATGAAGCTTTACATACATTTAGTCAAGATGAAGAGAGAGGATCCTATTATTCTTACGTATTTATCTGTGCACTATCACAGTTTTAAGTCTTGTAAGCCTTTCTCACTGCATTTAATGATATTACTAGACTTGAAACAGATACTATTATAATGCTGCTTGTATTTGTAGATACTGAGTGCCATTATATCATTTTAAGTGACAATTCATTTTCCTTTGAAGAACCCTTCTACGAAAGCATAAATAACATTTTCAACGTGTATACAAAATGAGGAAAACAAAGTGCAGCAACATTCACGACAAGCTTTTTTTTTTCCTCCTGTGGGTATGACTTTTCCCTGTAGGAATTAAACCATGACAAGTTGCCAGCTGTGGAACAGTGTAATTCAGCAAATTTCAGACTAACCTGAGTTCTTTAATTACGTGTATTCACCACCACATACTTAGAGGTGCAAGGACCTCCTTCTTCTAAAGCAATTTTGTGTTATCTTTTACTCTGAAATTAATAAAGCAAATTGTTCTGTTTGTTTTTGGTGGATTGACAGTGTGCATATAAAGTATGGACTGCCTTTTTGGTGCAAATTTTGTGATTATTTTTCTGTCTCACATCTCAATAGTTGGTGAAGATACACCCCCTCCTTCCTTATTCCTCCATTACAACAATATGGCTGGGTATTGATACCACACAACATTTTAAAATACTTCAAATGCTTGTCTTCATCACATATGATTAAAAATGGAAATGAATTTTCTTGCAAAGTTTTTTTAATGTAAATTTCAATTCTCACTGGGCAAGTCTGACCTTCCTCCTGGTATTGTCTGTACTCTGGTTTAAGGCAACACAGCAACATGCGCTTTGGCATTGGGGCGTTTGAGTGGCTTTGATGTATTTTCTGTGTACTCCAGGAATGTTTAGTTAGTGCAGTGGATCTAGTCCAGAAACCATGATAATTTTGCAACTGATGTAGTCTTAAGCATCTTAACATTCACATTAATAAACAAGTTCCTTGGGGCCTTCCTTACAGCATTCCTAAAGTACAGTCATTCTGTATGATGGTGTGGAGACGTACTCTGGCTCTAAATTACAATCCGCCTTTTCAAAAGCTTTCAAAACTAGAGAAGGCACTGACATTCGAGAATCTAGAATGGGACAAAATACACAATTTGGAATATAATTTCCTTCCCCTCAGCACATACACAGATATATTTTTCAAAACAAAAATACCACAGAGCAATTTACTAAACGATACAGAATTCCTGCAACAGAAAATCTAGTTAATGGCCTTATTCACTGTATCTCAGAATAATTAAAAAACAGCACTGCCAGGGACAATTACTTTGAACTTTATTAAATCTTGTGTGAACCCATCCCTATCAGTTTGTCACATGAGTGCTGGGAGGATTGCTCAATGTAACACCTTGTAACTGTCACCTCAGGAGCACTGCAGACTGTCCCCCATGGTGACCTTACTGACAGTTGTGAAAAAAAAATTCACTGTATATGAAGTGTAGGTTTTTCTGGCTAATGGCACAGTAGATCTTTAACTCTTACAGTGCGGAGGATATCCTGCGCTAGCCTCTTCCTGATTTGTTGCACATGTACCTCTGCTGAGTGTTAAAATTCAACCCATAGAAAACTAAAGCCATGTAGGAATAGGGTGTAAGGGTCCCAAGTTGCAGGGACAGGACTCCCTTCAGAGGCTTTCAGTTGCATCCTGGCCTGGGCTCCTGGAAATCCACTCTAAAGATTACAGAAGCACTGAACTACAAGATACAGAGGTAAAGCTGAACTCTGAAAACATTTCTAATACTCAACTCAAATTCTGAATGAGGCTATTCTTTAAAAATACAAATAAAAAGCCCCCACAAGCTGCCAGGGTCTTTAAAAAAAAAAAAAAAAAAGAGAAAAAAATTAACTTCCAACATGTCATTTCATTTAAGGCCAGCTGAAAACAGTAGCCATCCTGGTACTAGACCTCACATAATTCAAAAAAAGGTCTCTCAAAAAGCTAGCTCAGCTGACTCCGCAGTAACATTCCTTGGGAATAGAGAGATAATTTCCAATAGCGAATTATAACAAATCTTTGATGGCAATAACTTTTTAAAAGGTATCCTCAAGAGCTTGTCTTTGCCATTAGTAACACAGATGCATTGTACAGAGACAGTAAGCCAACATGAAATTTTTGAATTACAGAAACATCCTAAAATTGCATTTAAATTCAAATAATCAAATGCATATAATTTTGAAAATTAATTAACAGAGATTTTATACCTGTCTGCCTAAAATGTAACCTCTTATTTTGGTAAAATCTGTTATTCTTTTTCTTGCTCCTTCAAGAAACTGGTCCCAAGTTACCAATTATTTCACATAGATATCTTTTAATGTAAATTATCAAACACAGTGGGCATTCTTCTTTCATCTTCTTAAACTAACATAGTCCCCAAATGCTCACATCACTTGGGAATAGACAACTCAAAATTTCACAATGAGAAACTCCATTGTTTAATGATAGAGTGCATTTCCTGATTACGCTGCATTTCAAGATTTGGATGAGTACCAAGTATTAAGACCTTTGTCTTCAGTATAGAATTGTGAAATCTCAATGAGTTTTTAAATCTGCAGATAACAAAGCTTGTGGGGACTACAAATAAGCTGGAGGACAAGCTAGGAATTCAAATGAACTTGACAAATAGGAAAGCAGATGAAAAGCATAGACGTGTATTCAGTGGAGACAAAGGCAAGGTTCTGTACCTAAGCATGAATAATTAGCTATGCAAACGTAGGACACGGATCAAGTAGTTAGCAGTTTTGCGTAACTAACCTCACACCTTTTTCTGCGTCAGTGATGAACGTGAGTGAACAACCTTACACTGTTGAGTAAAAGCCAAATACCCCCCTCAGACAGCTGAAAATGAAAAAGAGTCCAGATTCATCAGGCAATCTTACCCTATAGACAGAGCTGATAAATCTTTGGCTGGAGCATGCTGTCCAGCTCTTAGCTTTGATTTCCATGAAACATGGACAAAACAAGGACAAAATAAAACATGAAACAGCCAGGGTTTATAACCCATGAAGAAAGGTAGAAATATTTGGAATTCTTCAGCTCAAAGAAGAGAATAAGGAAAATTACGATGATAGTCTGTAAGTATGCAAAAGTATTCTGTAAAACAGAAATGATTAACATGTCTGTACCTGTGATCTATAGGATAAGAAAAACTTTAACTGCAACAATAAGGATTCAAACTCCTCTCCAGAAAATAAGCCTCTATTTCAGCCCTTCACTTTCCTTACCAACAGGAGTGATATGGACCTCATCTCTATCATGAAGTCTTTAAGAACAGATAAAAGAAATGGCTGTTAGGAATCGAGAAGGTATAGCAGATTCTACCATAGTACTTCCTAAAGTCCCTTCCAGTATTGTTTCCATTAAAAACCTAGCAAGTACACATTTATACATGGATTCAGAAGTAGGGAGTACGGGCAATGAAAACATGTCGAAAAAATCTTTTCTCCTGTAACTTTTTCCAGTTTTCCTTAATTGTGGCAGAAGCATACAGGAAGGATATAACCGGCTCAAGCTTCCAACTATTATTTGGTATTAGTGGAAGAACGTACCTAACTTTACCAGTTTGGCTTGACATACTACAGTTGTTTTTTCTGCCTTCAAAAGAACACTGAAAAAATTATATCTAACAATTTAGTCAAAGCAATAATCTGACACTGCTGATTCTCATCAGTTAGCTACTGTTTTAGTCCCATGAACAGTGTTTAGCATGCATCCTCTTGAATAAGGAAGGCACATGCCTTTGGAGTATGGAACAGAAGTAGTGCTTTTAAGGGGGTACTCCTCTACTAAGGGAACAACTCATTACCATTTCCAGTAATTAGTTAGGAAAAAGAGAAGCCTTGGATAAAACACTGCAATGACTCCAAACTGACAAAAGGAATGAGACTGGAACAGAACAGAGTTTTTCCAGCTCTAGACTTGCTTTACAAAGAACACATTCTCTAGCTTTTTGGTTTGGGGGGTTTGGTCTTTTTTTGGGGCGGG